>NC_068418.1:26077895-26360395 GCF_023724105.1 Carassius gibelio
AATAGTTAATTGAGCAATCACTGTGGTTATGGATATATAGAAATGTAAAACATGCCAGTCAGCAAGGTGAAGGATATACAAACATCAACAACTGGTGAACGAAGGACTGTATGACCGAAGCCATTTTCGTTGTGTGTCATGGGTCTCATGATGATGGCGATTAGAATTTGAACATCCTATTTAAGAAATTAAAGACTCAATTTTCTATGACAACTTGTAGTGTTGCATATCATTGAGGCTGAGAAAAGAACATAACAGGTAAATGCTGTTATCGCTATTTTCCAAATGCATGGAGTAAATATTTTCATATGGCTTTCTAAAAAAGCCAGGTAGCCAGTGTTTTATATGCATTTGGCCAATCACTGTACACTTTCATGACTGGTAGTTCCTATAGAAGTGTTTTAAACCCTACTCTGAAGTACGAACCAATTAAACCCCAGGGTCACATCAATTTCAAGGGGGGCCTCAGTCAGTGAGTAAACAGCTAGAGCAGTGGGAGTCCACATGGGCTTCCCCTAATCGACTCCAAAACAGCTAGACCACCTGGGGATGGAGTCTGGGAAGCATTTTCCCAGAAGTCTCATTTGTTGTTAAAGCACATCAGGTGCACAATTGAGCTCCCCCAGAACATGAACAGCATGCATTGATTTGAGCCACGATTGACTCCAATTTAGGACATGGCAAGGATGTTGCATATACTTAAAAATATACTTATAATAACCCTTTACCATGGTACATTCACAGCCTCATAAAATAGTGCTGGTGTGTATGTGTGTGTTTCTTTACCATCATGAACACAAATATCATGTTAATCACGATGGTAGCGATGCCCACCACCGTCTGATCAGCGGAGATGGCTAGAGTCATGGAGGTGGCTGTGTAAGACACCAGAACGATGGAGAAGAGAAAGATGAAGAACGCCTCGGCCGTTGCCTTCAGACCTGCACAGGAAACACAAACACATGAGTCTGCATGTTCCTTACCAGACAAACATGAACAATGGCAATGTGAGTCTGACCGATCATCCAGTACACGACACAGCTGAAGATGATGGATGGGATGGTGCGCAGAGTCAGGATGTCAGACAGGACCTTAGACAAGAAGTACACCGAGACTCTGTAGTATCCACTGATGTACTCGTGCCTGAGGACATCATCAAACACTCAATCAATCAAATTACAGTCATAATGTCAACTGCACATAAAACATCACTAATCACATTCAGAAGACAATCTTAACATAAAAATATTTTTATTCATATTTTCTTTTCTTATTTAAAATAAATAAGATTACTTCCAACTTGTCTTAAATTCCCAAAGGAAACATTTTCTATGATTTCAGTAGGTTATTTCAAACTGACTGTTGTAATTAAGCATTACAAAATAACACTTTACTACTACTGCTACTACATAAAAATATAATTCCAGGCCCCCTTTAACCTTGGCCCTTGGAATAGCCCTAATAAACCCCCCGTTACGGCATCCATGGATCACACTAATCCAATTTTACACCAACAATTACAGTGTCTCTACACTAAAAAATACAAATACTCCCACTAACAACAAAAATTTTTTTTTTTGCATAAATTTATGTTTTCCCCAGCTATGGGACATTTGCCATGAACACTTTGAACAATTATAAAACTACAATTAAAAATGAACATCAGCTGTGTTTCTGTACATTCAGTCCTGAAGTAGATGTTCAAGTTAACCATTAAAGTTCCCCTAATATGGGTAATGAAATGTTCATATTTTGGTATTTCAAACCCCTCCTTTGCGTGACACTTGTGGTGATTGGTCAGATTGGTCTCATTTTCATGTCATTATGCCTGTAATGGCTGAAAAAGCAGCGTTTGTGAGCAAAGTGCTGCTTTTTGTACAGCGTAACCAGAGAAACCATTATTTTTACCACTCCTAAAGTGGCACCTAGTGGCAAATAATGAATTTGCATTATCATACAGACCAACGCAAAATAATTTAGCATAGCCAGACCTTCAGACTGACGGCTGAAGGTCTGGAAACCATGGCAGCTTTCTTTGGCCAAGGCCCACCCATGTCAAACAACCAATCACAGTTCGTTTCATTCAGCATCACATTTTGGGGTTTGGAAATGTCACCACAATAACAGGCCAGTGTGTAAAACTCTTGGACGTATTTTGAAAAATTCTATGTCGCAAACTTTCTAATACTTTCGAAAACCCAGAATTCAGTTAATCGGATAAGCCATTCCCCATCTTCTGAAAAGTATCGGTTTTAACAAGGCTTATTGGTCTGTAAAGCATGCAGTGCTGTGATTGGCCAGTTATCCAGTGTGTTGTGATTGGCCGAATACCTCAACATATTAACATATTGTGATGCCCTGTACGACCAGAGCAATGAGGCACAAACATTGAAACCCATTATAAATGTGATAGTCGTGTCCTGAGAACTAGAGAACGGCCAGAGAACTAGAGTGACCAAAGGACCGTCCTGCGGGCTTGAGGCAGCCATGTGACGCCCCCGGGCTGGACTCTGCTTCATCCACGGTGTACAGCTCCAGGCATGACGAAGCAGAAATCGTCCTCTTTTGGAAGGCCAAACAAAATAGTTTTGCTTTCACAATGAAACACAGAGGGCCCTATAATACAACCGGTGCAATGCGACACCAGGCGCAGCGCAGGTGTGTTTGCTAGTTTCAGTCCGGCACTGTTTGCATTTTCCCGTCCAGCGACAACTCGTTTAATTAGCAAATGCATTTGCGCTCATTTGTGTGCCCATGGGTGTGCTGGCCTAAAAAAGAGGTGTGATCAGGCGCATTGCTGTCACATTGCTATTTTAAGGAGCTGAAAATAGACTGTGCCATAAACCAACTCAAACCTGGTCTAAAGTCTGGCACAATGTTTTTTCTTTGTTATTTAAATAGCGTGTTAGTATAGGCGGGTCCATTACGTGCGAACATGTTGCTTATTAAACACAGGGACGCACAGCAGCACACAAACATGCCAAATATTAAAAATGAAAGGATTGCAATGCATAAGAATTTTTTGTAGGCTGATTAAATATATATATACATTTATTTTATTTATTTCTTTGGCATGCCAACTGTTTACAGTATCTGTACGACATGGTGGCTGCGGCAACAATACTACAAAATAGAATAAAAGGTACGCCTTCTTTCTTTGCGTGATCATATGGGCAGCGTTATGCAAATCTTCCCACATAGTGATGTAGACATGTGGGGGCGTGTTAGAACAAAACATTTTAGGGCGGCGTGGTTGACTCTTAACTTTGATAAAGAATATCTCTTTGGATTTGAGACTTTCACAGATCTTTCTCTTCACAGATCTTCTTTATACACCAAGAGCTTTTAAAACTCCAAAGAGAAAGGAAAAATTTAAAATTGAAATGCAACAGTGAAATTAATGTGACGGAAACTTGCAATAAAGTGCTGACCTTCAATGATCCAGTTCAACTATACTTATAAGCAATAAATACTTAATAAATATAAACTTAAAAACATTTTTGCTCATTTTTTTAATTGCCGAGGTGTGTTGAACTTTCTTCTTTTGTGTTCTATTGTACAAACGTGAATTTACTTTCTCTTCAGCCTGAGACATATTAATTTAGCTTTTGGTGTGAAAGGACTTTTATGTTTACGAAAAAATATAACTTTTTTTTAATTAAAAACAAACAAGCAAGCCCTACCCAGTTTGAAAAAGTAACGCAAAAGTCACATATCGTATTACTTTCCATAAAAAGTAACGTAAGTAATGCAGAGTAACGCAATATTGTAATGCATTACATTTAAAAGTAACTTTCCCCAACACAGCTCCTGAAGTGTTTCCACTTTTGTGTCCCATATGCATAAGACGTTTAGCCAACGGTCTGTGGGCGTGACGTCTGCGCTTGAAACTAAATGCGAAAAGATTTTCAACATGACTTCAACGTGAAACGGCTTAAGATTCGTTTTAAAAGTGACTCGTTTCAATGATTAAATTTGTTACTTCTTTTGAGATACAATAACTTTACACAAGGTGCTTTTTTTTTTTTAAATGTTCTTGAACTCGTGTGTGTGTGTTTGTGTTTGTGTGCATGTATTTACTCACACAAACAGTTTCCTCTCTGTGATAAACAGTTCAGCTGAGGACATTGAACTGAAGCACTGATTTGTGGTGATGAAGAAGAGTGCACCCATCCTGAAACACATACAACTGTTAGTGGACATGTGCACAAATTTATTATTCAGTAAATTATATTTGAAAACACTACTACTGACTACAGAGATGCAACTTCTGTTCATCAGATCTGAGCACTGAATCAATTCTAATTCAATCATAAATTATTCATCTCACAGAAGAACTGAGTCAGATGGATGAATGTTTTCATACCTGTTCTGAATACCACTCATATTATCCTTCACTCCAAAAAATATGGTTCCAACAACGAGAGCCAGGATAATCATCACCCCGATCTAGAGGGAAACATAATCTTGAAAACGTAATCTTTATTTTAACACTTAATAAATAAATCTATATATTCTTTAAACATGCTATATACAAACACACACACACATTTCATTGTGACATTTAAAAGAATGTGAGTGGCAGTTAAGGGGTTAATTAAAATTTCAAAAAAAATCTTGGCCTGTATATTTGTAACATTTTGGTGTCCATTTCACTCTAAATTGAACAGAGGAATCAGACAATAACACAAGCATTGTAAGACAATGCTCCTAAAATTTAAGATTCAAAAGATATTAGCATAAACTGAGTGCAAATGTAACTGTTGGTGGTGCTAGAGGGGTTTTGTTTTACACTCAAAACTAGCTATGGTTAATTTTGAGACTGTGTGCCAAATTTCATAAGTTTCCCTAAAGCAGTTCTATGGGCTGCCATAGGCCGCTTCTGATTTGCTGCCTCGCTGCCTTATGAGACAATGACTTTGCAGGCAGCATTTTTGCATGAAGGGACCTTTTGAAACTGATTTCAGACATGCTTCTTCTGATGCAACGTAACAGTTTTGGTGATAACTAAATGAATATTTATTTACAATAATATTATTATATTATTAAAATCACTTGAAATAATATCAAAAGTGCAAAAAGTTAGTCAGAAATATATATTTACACACAAAATCATCACCAAATGCAACTTTCAGGCGCCATCTTTATTTTTTCGCTTAACCGTCATGGAATGGAACGCACAGGATTGTGGGATATTTTTCAGATGCACCCATAGACTTCCAGAGCAGAAGTAACAGAAGAAGAAGAGGAGGAAGAGAAGGAGCACCAACGATTATGAAAGCCTGATGAAGACGGTGGTGCTGACCTGGACGAATGAGGTCTGTGGGTTCAGCATGAGGTCCTTGAAGGTTCTTTTGAGAACCCAGTTGAACTGGTGGCAGAAGGATGTGCTGTAGGTGATGGTTCTGGATTTGGGTTGTTTGCTGTAGTCCTGTCCCTGAATAATTAGATCCAGCTCGCTTTTGGTCTGTTTGTTGCTGGCGCTGTTCTTGTATTCATCCACCAAATGGTTCGCGATGCCCTTCAGAGATGATCTCCGCTGCTCCTCGTCCAGTTCTGACACACAGACACATTTATAATCAGTCACACAGATACACTAGTCTCAGTCACTGATGGTCTTATTAGTAAAAAATAAATAAATGAATGAATAAATAAATAAAAATAAAACATTTGTATTAAACCTGAAATAAATTCTGAATATTACATGAAAAACAATTTTTAAAATGAATTTAAAGCTGAAAATAAAATCTTATATATAAATTCTAATATTCTTATTCTAAATCTTATATATAAAAAGCTTAAAAAACCCTTAAAGTATTAATAATTCCTATTAAAGCAGAAATAAATTATAATGTTAATTTCAGTCTGTGATGTTATTGTTAACTTAAATGACAAAACCTTTAAACATTATTTTTAAATCTGAAAAACAATAAGCAAATTAGAAATATTAACGGAAGAAACGTAAACAAAAAAAATACAAATATTGCCTTGGCACCTAACTGAAATAAGTTGAAGCACTACGAATAGTAAAACTAAAATTAAAATTGAAATAAAGCCAAATACACATAATTGCATGAAAATAAAAACACATCAGTTCTTGACTTAAATAAGCTGCAAAATGGCCTTTATATAAGCCCTCTCTCCCGGGTCCTCACTGCCACACCTCGTTCTCGTTCCGAGCCTGGGAGGCAGACACACTAACAAGGAGGCTAAATGACATCACGGCATCTCTTGAGATCAGGGAAGTGAGGTTTTACCTTCAGAGCACCTACTCACTGGCCTCTGTTACATTATACTACGGAAAGGAAATTGTTGTACCCTCATCGTCGTATAACTTGTTGAGAGCGACGGCAGTGGAGTCTCCATTGATGACATCCAGGAAGAAATCAGCAGGATTGTTAAGTGGTTCACAGATATATCCTGACACACACACACACACACACACACACATCAGTAACTGGACCTGAGAGTCTGTTCATGTGTGTATTTGTGTTTTTTTATACCGATTTGACTGAAGTAGTCCAGGGTGTCTTGAGCCGGGCCGTGATACACCAGTCTTCCTCCCACCAGCAGTGTGAGGCTGTCGAACAGCCGGTAGATGGAGTACCGCGGCTGATGGATGGACAGGATGATGGTGCGACCGCTGTTCGCCATTCTGAACAAATTATAACATCAATGTTATATTTCACGCCCAAAAATCAAGTTTATTTATTTATTTTCCAATATAAAATAAAAATCCATATGCAAATGTATAAATAAAATATATATAAAGTAATTAGTTATTATTAAATTAAAAATAAAATGTATAAACAATTTATATAAAAAATTTTAACTGAATACCTCCCTGAAGGAGGTAACAGAGATGTTCTGTCAACACTGGCATTAAGGGTCTTATTTGGTAGCACAATCATATCTGATTTCTAAAATAAATGGCCAATGAATATTGGTGAGTAGATTTTGCATGCCTAGTGACCCTGAACATACAAATATATAAAACAGAAGTACGTGTCCACTCATTCAGGTTTGCACTTTGTCGCAAAAGGGATGTAACATCTCCACTCCCTCATTCAGGGAAACTTTTCATTCAGTTAGGTTTGATGGGACACATCAATGCCAAAAATGGGTCTGCCTTCTCCAAGGGCAGCGCTTGCAAGTTCACAAACTTGTCCTAAATGGGAGCGGTGGGAACTTTGGACATGTATCTAGGCCAGGGGTCTCAGGACAATGTGAGATCAAATCGGAATTCAAGGCAGGTTTCACTGGCCGAAAATGCCTACAAGTTCCCCAACCTCTTGATTGAAGTGAGTCGGGTTAGGAGCGCTGTCTTCAGAGACAATATATTAAACTTGACAAGGGAGCTATCCGCAGTTCAGGAAGGACCACTGAAGCACCTTTCACACTGCACGTCGGAACCCAGGTCGGGGACCTATTAACATTGCCGGGTTCAACCCGGGACAAGCGCTGTGTGAACAAAAGCCAGATCTAATGCTGTGTCGTAGTGATGACGCACGTTATCGCGCAACTCTTTTAACAGCTGTTTTGAAGGAAGATCAACGTCTGCGATGAAAAAATATGTGCAAACTGTAATGAAGCAGAGATCAGTTTGTTCCTCAGTTTCCGCACTGACGCCGAGATCGTTCGCTTGCTTCAGTGAAAGTATAACGTGTCTAAAGTTTTCGACTCGTACATTACATGTCACGCCCTGATGTCAAGTGTCGTTACGGGATCTTTACGGGTTGTGTGTGAAAGCAGATATCCCGGGTAATAACTGGCAGTGTGAAAGTGCAAAATCTAGTGACATGGGAACGCTTGGCAGAACTCTTTACCTGTGTATTTGCCGGAATAGCAGTGTGAAAGGGGCTTGAGAGATCCCATGAAGGGACAAGGCAATGTCTACCTCCTGTCGTCTCTCAAGAACTTAATGATCAGGTCATGTTTCCAATAGTTTTCCCATAGTAAACTTGTAAACTGCGCCATTGTGATGTGCTGCAATAGCAGAAGCATAGACTTTCAAGGTGGAGGTGACCATCTCCGCTTCAGACTCTCTTGAATAAAAGAAATCACAATGATTGGGAATCTCTGTGGGTCACAGAAGAACACCACCCAAGTGAACAGATTCTTCTTCAGGACATAGGCCTGCCTGGTAAAGGGGGCTCTGGCCTAAGAGATATTGGAATTCACTGCTTGTGACAAGTTGATTAGCCATCCGTGCCCATTTAGGAGCCACACGTGGAGGTGCCAAAGATCTTGACATGGGTACCAAATTGTGCCCTGCCCCTGAAAAAAGGTAAGGAAGGACTGTTGCAATGATTCATCTGGTCTGAAAACCATATCCAGGTAGGCCAATAAGATGCAATCATCAAGACCTGCTCCTCGTCCACCCTGTTCTTGTACAAGGTCCGTGCAGAGAGTCTTGCTGGTGTAAAATGCATATTTGCATAAGTCCCAGGCCAGCTGTGTGCCAGCATATCCATGCCCATGGTACACCCAGTCAGGGAGTAAAATAGCGTGCACTGGTAGGACTCAATGGAAGCAAAAGATGTCCACCTAGGCTTTGATGAATGGACTCTAAATCAGCTGGTCCACCAGTCTCCTTTTCTCCAGGGAGGATGAGCTGTTATTAGAGCAATGGAGATCAGCAACTTGAGCTGCGTCTGACTCTAAAGGAGGAGATGGCAGGCAAGTTGTGACATGCAGTGGGAGCACTGCTCACTTTGAAAGTTGATTCATGCAATGGTGGTGAGTGTGGTAAATACTCTCTCATGCAGATGTTTTGAGCAGATGTAAAAGCCACACTGGGGTGACTTCAGCGACAGGGACTGGCCCTCGGCACAGGTAGTCCAATTCCTCCAGGATGGCACATCAATATGTGCCATTGCCTGAAGGTTTGATGTGTTTCCCAGCACACTCTCAAGAGGATGGAGGATATTCCTGGAGACAAGCAGTTACTCTAGGAGAGCTGGACAGGGCTGTAGAAGGTCCTTAACCCACCAGAAGGACCGGTATCTGCTCCTTTTTGCAAAGAGGAACATAATGAGCACTGCCAGCGCCCTACAAAATGACTTCCAACAGGCCACAGGTGTGAATGTCTCTGACCAAACAATCAGAAACACACTTCATGATGTTGGCCTGAGGGCCCGACACCCTCTAGCAGTCCCTGTGCTCATTGCCTTGCACCATGGAGCTCGAATGGCATTTGCCATTGAATACCAGAATTGTCAGTCCGTGCTTTTCACAGATGAGAGAAGGTACACTCTGAGCATATGTGGCAGATGTGAAAGGTTCCAGAGAAGCCATGGAGAATGTAATGCTGCCTGTAACATCGTTCAGCATGACCAGGTTGGTAGTGGGTCAGTGATGGTCTGAGGCGGCATATCCATGGTGGGACGCACGGAGCTCTACAGGCTAGACAATGACACCTTGACTGCCATTAGTTATCAGGATGAAATCCTTGGACCCACTGTCAGACCCTACGCTGGTGCAGTAGGGTCTGGGTTCCTCCTGGTGTATGATAATACCCGGCCTCATGAGGCAAGAGTACTCAAGCAGTGCCTAGAGGATGAAGGAATTGATACCATTGAATAGCCCCAACGCTCGCCTGAGCTAAATCCAATAAAACACCACTGGGACATTATGTTTCAGTCCATCTGATGCCGTCAGGTTGCACCTCAGACTGTCCAGGAGCTCAGTGATGCCCTGGTCGAGATCTGGGAGGAAATAACCCAGGATACCATCCGTCATCTCATTAGGAGCATGCCCCGATGTTAACTTACAGTGTATACAAACTACTGAGTACCATTTTGAGTTGCTGCATAAAATTTGAGAGAAAAGGACTAGCCTGCTGCATTATTTTTTCACTTTGATTTTCAGGGTGTCTTTGAATTCAGCCCTCTGTAGACTGTGATCATTTTGATTTCCATCAAATGCCGTTTTATCTTTTCGTTCCTAACACACAACCCAATCAATATCAGTATAGATATTCAGCTTGATATATTTCCCCATTGAGATCTGATGTTTTCAAAGTGATCCTTAGATTTTTTTTTAGCTGTGTGTGTGTTTATGAACATGTATATGAACATGTCTTTCATATGAAATACGACCGGTTTTATATAAACGCACTTCTTGAGCAGCATGAGGACGGAGTTAGCTGTACTGGCGTCCAGGCCGGTGGTCGGCTCGTCCAGGAAAAGCACCGGTGGATCAATGATCAGCTCCATGCCGATGCTTGTCCTCTTTCTCTCTCCACCTGAAACACCACGAATCAGCTGCGTGCCCACCTGTAAAACCAGCCAATTGGAGCAGCTGTAAATTCATTTATTCATTTCTTTCGTTTGTATTTTTTATCTAGCTATACATTTGAGGAGAAAAAAAAACACTCCAAATCAAAGATGAGACTGTATATTGTACACTCTTTACTGATTTTTGAGAAGGTTAAGTTTATGCTGATTGCACATGTAATAATCCAGATAAAGTTGTGTTTGGTTTGTTACCCGTGAATCAGCCACTTTGCTCAATCCCAGCTCCTGAATTAGTGTTTCAATCTTTTCATCTTTTTCTTGCTGACTGATCGACTTCGGGAGCCTTAAAGCTGCTGAGAAACGCAGATTCTCCCGAACGGTCAGTGTCCCCATGACCACGTCATCCTGCAAAAAAAAAAAAAAAGCCTTTGAAATAGCTGCCATTTACCAGAATGGGTGATATAAAAAAAAATGAATAGGACACGTATAATAATATGACACATAATTATCCTGCACCATTAGGTTGTTATTCTCACAAAGTTTCCCATTTTGACACGGAGCCAAAAATGTCTTGCATTTTAGTTACTTTTATTAAGTGAAATTGTTCTTTTTGTGTGCAATGCTGTGATTCATTGGCAACTATATTTATAAGAATTTGACGTTTTAATAAAAAAATCTATTATTCAGGGTCTATAATTCTACATGTTAATAATATACCTGAAACATTAGGTGGTGCCAAGTATGTGTTAAGTGTGAAAAATAATTGTGTTATGCAATCATTGTTTCTCAACAACAAATATGCTAAGTTCCTCTTCAGGAACTCGAGCTGCGTTGAGGACGATTGGGGAATGCCCCCAGCGTGACGTCTCTGAATCATGTGTGTAATCAGTCCAATAGATGGGCGAGACGTGATAGGCGGGTGACGTCAGAGACCAGGAAGCATAAAAGCACGAGAGGCGCAGCCGGCCTCAGCCTTCTGTCTTCAGCAAGCGCTCTCTGGGTGTGTGTACTGTTCAAAGAACTTTTATGTTTGTGAGTCTTATTTAGTGTTTTTTGTCATCCCCCAAAAGTATGCCAACAGCACCCTCCAAGACCAAACACAAAATGGGCGAAGCAACATTGCAGACTGTGTGTTCCTCCCTGTCCTCGCTACATCTCAGGTGGGGATACACATCGTTTGTTTGTTGTTTGCCTGGGAGTGGAGCATCGCAGAGCCAGCTTTCGAGAGGGTGAGCGGGCTCAGCATTTCATCTATCCTCCTCCAAGAAGGTTGATGTGGTGAACATTTCTGAGGATCCCCCCCCCCCTCAATCGCCCCAGAATGAGGAGCTTTTGTAGTTGGTTACTTGTGCTGTGGCCAAGTTAAACATCGAATGGCCTGCTGAGAAAAAGGCTGAACCGCAGAAAAGCAAACTTGATGAGCGTTTTCTGCGAACTAAGCCGCCACCTCCGTGCCGAAGCCTAATTTCTTTCCCAATTTGCATGCAGGTGTGTGTAAATCTTCACTACGGCAACGTAGCAGGGATGAATGAGCGCGGTTATAAAGCGATGCCCCGGGTTGAACAGATGCTCACGAGCTATCTGTCTCCCAGCGCGGCATCATTATTAAAGGGTTAGGCTGGTGCGTGTCTGCACACCATGGCGGTGTTACCAAGCCGATCTGCTGAAAGATTTAGATGAGCAAGAGCACGTGAGATCAGAGGATATCACAGAGCTCAGGAGGACCGCTGATTTGTCTCTCCGTGCTACCAAAGATCCGGAGGCTGCCGGGTGGGGGCAGCCTCCACCGGGTACCAGCTCCTCATACAGGGTGGCACAAAAACAGAGCATCGCCTCACACTCTGGGTCGGGGGCTTCGAAGTCTAAGCTGGATCTGCGGACCGTACTTAAGGCTAAGAGGTCCTTGGCCAATAAGCCCTGACGCCACTGGCCCGGGGCTAATGAGGGCAGTCCCCTCTGTGGTGCAGCGGGTTACACCACATTACACAGTGTCTGTCTCGCCTCAGTGCCCTCAGGAGATCGTTCTGCCAACCCTGCCAGAGTTACAGGGCGCAGCGGTCTCCCGTGAGCACCACGCCCAGTTACCGCCCGGAAAGGCAGCGGTGCTGAGTGGCTCGCCGCCTCCGCTGAGGTGTCTAGAATGGTTAGTTTGGTTGTCTCCTGCCGGTCCGCCGTTACAGGGCACCAAGCTATCTTTTCTGATTACACCAGAGGTCAGTCTTGAGAGACTGACTCCCTTAGTAGATCATTTAGCAGCGTGGAAACTAATGGGTCTCAATGGGTCCTGCACACTGTAGAAAGAAGTTACACAATTCAGTTGGGTTCTACTCCGCCTCGATTAAATGGGGTTTCACCCACGCTGGTGGGTTCGAGCAGGCTCTGGTTAGGGAACAGGAAGTGCACGCTCTCCTGAGGGAGGAAGCCATCGAGATGGTCCCTCCTCATGACAGTGAGTCGGGGTTTTACAGCCGGTACTTCATTGTTTCAAAGAAGGATGGGGGGGTTGCGTCCTATTTTAGATCTGCATCTAGTGAACCCGCTCAGTAAAGCGACTGAAGTTCAGGATGCTCAAACTCAAACAGGTCGTGTCTCTGATCAGGTCCGAGGACTGGTTTGTCACGATAGAACTAAAAGATGCATATTTCTGTATCTCCATCCTTCCCCTACAGAGGAAGTTTCTGAACTATATCGATCATTGGTTGATTTTAGCTCAATCAGAGCAAATGGCGGTTCTGTATCGAGATGTCGTTCTTGCCCACATGAGAGAGCTGGGGTTTAGACTGAATGCCAAGAAAAGTGTGCTTTCTCCAGTACAGAGAGCCACTTATCTGGGCACGGTGTGGTATTCGACCACGATGCAGGCACGCATGTCACCTGCTCGGATCGAGCCGATTCTCGTCGCCGTCGCAAGAGTGAGAGAAGGCCAGTCACTCACTGTCAAGCAGTTTCAAAAACTGCTGGGTCTGATGGCAGCTGCGTCCAACGTGATACCTATTGGCCTGCTGTACATGAGAGCCCTGCAGTGGTGGCTCAAGACCAAGGAGTTCTCCCCGAGGGGAAACCCACTTCGCATGATCAAGGTCACGCGGCGCTACATGCCTTTGATATGTGGAGGGAACCTTGGTTCTTGTCTCAGGGCCCAGTGCTGGGAGCTCCTTGTCGCTGCATGATACTAGCAATGGACGCGTACACCTGTTTGCGACTCGAGGGACATCGCACTGTCCCCTCTGGTTCTCTCTGACTCATCCAACTCCACTGGGGCTGGACGCCATGGTACAGGCGTGGATTATAAAATAATCGAAAAGTAATGTAACGCATTACTTTCCATGATAAGTAATGTAATTATTTTTTTTTTTAGGGAGTAACACAATATATGCCCGATATACTTCAAACGAAATCGAAGAATGAACTGATATGACATAATTTCGAACAAAATCGAAAAGTTTCCACAAAACTATTTATGAGAACTTTTACTGTAAATAAACTACTTTTTTACATTCACTCAATTCGTTTTTGGACAAGTATTTTTACTTTACTCACTCTACATTAATTACAAAAGTAACAGTACGTTAAGCATTTTCTCAGGCTCCTATGTTTAAGTTCCATTATACAAATTAAAATGGCAACGAATAGAACCTGTTCATTGCCATGAAAGTGAAATCACTGAACCTAAACACAAGAACCTGATGAAAATTCTTATTTTAGAAGAAGTTTTCAAATTGCACTTAAGGAACAGAGAAAACATTCATTAGTAGAAAGAAATAACAACGAAGCTTGGTGTCGATGACCTGGAGTTATGCCAAAAGTGACGTAGAGAAACATCCGAGACAAGTTTTCCAAAGCCATGAAAAGAATGAAAGGAAAGCGTAAAGATATAAGGTAGCAATATTAGGTAGCAAGAAATAACAACGAAGCTTGGTGTCGACGACCTGGAGTTATGCAAAAAGTGACACAGAGAAACATCCGAGACAAGTTTTCCAAAGCCATGAAAAGAATGAAAGGAAAGCGTAAAGATATAAGGTAGCAAGTACCAAATACATGTTTCAAATAAATGTTACACCATACTACTGCTGCTGCTGTTGTTCTTTCAATAAGCAAATTTAAAGGGTATACAATAAATGAAATGCCAAATGAACATACAATAATAAACTTTTGTTTTTATCAAATATAAATCATGACACCAAATAAAATATAAAAAGGTGTAACAATTTACCCATATATATATATATGCATAAATGCACATCATGGTAAAGTTTTACATGCAATGACACATTCGCACTTCCCATAAAGGACTGATTTTGGGTCTTTTGTATTGCAAACATTATACTTGACTCTGAACTACAGGTAAACATTATTCTTTTGTCTATAATATTCTGATCATCGATGCCCATCTCACACCTAGATTGCCTACACTGCAACATGATTTCATCATTGGTGTGTTTAGGGGATAATTTTATGTTTACATTAAACTACACCCCGCATCCAGCAGTGAGGGGGTGTCGGAATGTTTGGAAACAGTTTACCGCCTTTTCCAGCTTCTTTTTGCCCCCAAACGAAGAACGAAAACTAACTTCGTTTGAAGTATACCAAGGCCTTTAGAGGCTTCTGCATCTGAACTCTTCCCTTTTACCTTTTAATTTGTCATTTTTCAGTACTCTTTCCACTTCTGATCATTATCATGTGGTTAAGATCGTCATGTAGTGAAAATCTGATATGAGTAAAGCCCTAGTTTGAAACACAATGCCTGAGTTTCTGGATGTTTCATGCTTTTAAACCATGACAGACCTTTTTCTAAACGCAAAGCTTTAGTAAATACAAGGTGTCCCACAACATGCTGATGTGAGATTTGAGATAAGATTACACAATTGCTCGAGGAATTCAAAGTCCTAAATAAAAAATCAAGTAGTAGTTTAGGCGAACGCACTGTATTAAACTATTTATGCAAAGAAAACAAACTAAACTGCTGAATGGTTTTAGTCCAGCTCTTCTAATCTTAGTTGGCGATCACACAATTTCCTCAGTCATGATATGTATTCTACAGAATAACAAGTTCTGCTTCCTGTTTTAACACTGATTTCAATTTTTAGAGTCAAACATGACGTCTAATGTGTAAGTTAGTGTTTGTGCTCCACTCCTAAATGTTATTTCTCACTTCATGTGTCATTGAGGAGAAAGTGCTGCTATTTCACTAACTAAACAGAAGTAAAGAAATGTAGTAACTGAGTGTTTGTGTGTTTTATACCTGCACTACGTATCCAGACAGACATTTGAAGTTTGGAGGCTGTGGAGCTCCGTCTATTAGAACCTCTCCAGAAAGACCAGCAGGATCCTTACGAGCGGCCAGAACGTCCAGAAACCTGCAGTTAAACACAAACATTTGTTTATATGTACAAGTATATACAAAAAATACTTTTAAACCATTTAAACTACTTTAACTAAAAAACACAACACTGGTTACTAGGGGTGTTACTAAGGGTGTGACAAGACACTTTGTTTAGAAGACAAGATAGGACAAAAGATTGGGATCAAAAGAACAAGATGAAATTAGATTTTTTTTTCAACGTATTCTTAAGAAAAGGACTGGAAAACAATAGTCTGGTGTATTTTGTAACAGCTTGTAATCAGTGGCGCCTACAGGTATACGGCTGTATGCACTGTGTGTACCAGGAACACTCTGAGTGACCTGAGAAACATTTTCCCAGCAAATATATCAGCGTTTCTTTATCTATTTGTGTCCGGTATTTCTGTCAAATGAACCAGCAATGGCAATTATTTGGGAATTAATTATTCTTTTGAGTCAGTTCTCTCTTTTCGTTGAAATAAAATTAGATTTTATACTATAAGCGTTTCCGAATCCAATTTGCTATGTATAACGACTGTATATAAAATGGTTGGTGCTCCCATGGTCCAAGCAGACTGTCCCTATTCTCTAAATGAGTAATGGGTGTGTTTTTGGAGTCTCATCTGCCATTCCTTTTAAGAGCGGTTCTTCAAAAGGTTCTTCAAGCAATGCAATCGAAATAACCATTCACAAAGAAGCATTCAGTCAAATGTTCTTTAAATAAACATGTCTTTCTTACATTTTTTGAATCTGAAGAACCTTCAGATGTTAAAGATTGTTTACAGAACCATTTAGACATAAGTGTTCTTCTATGGCATCATGAAGCACCGCTATTTTTAAGAGAGTTGAAAAACCGTAAATATACAATAAATAGTTAATTAGCAGTTTAGACTGTTTTTATTTTTTGCGTGTTTAGAGGTGCCTTCGTTCAAAAGAATTAAGACACTGATGGACAGACAGACAGACGGCTCTTACGATGATTTCCCGCTCCCAGTGGGTCCTAATATGGCATTCAGTCCCGACCTCATGATACCACTAAAGAAAATAACACAGAATTTCTTCATAAATATGAATTGCCACATTTTCTTCATCATCATATGAATCACATAAAACAAGATCATGCATGTACATCTTCAAGATGTCTGTAAAAGATTGCTTCATCTGGAAAAAAAACATTGGATAAACATCTTTAAGATACATACATTTTAAATCATAAACATTTTAAAGGCATTTTCTAGATGTCTATTTGACATCTGATATGAAATGATGGAAAGCCATATTGCAGATGAGCAAACACTAAAAAATACATCTTGCAGTTTTCAAATAGATAGAATTTACATAATATATACCATGGTACATTTTGATTACCATAATCTATATAATATTTAAATGCTACTGTAAAATACACTTCATGGACAAAAGTATTGGCACCCCCCTTCTAATGAACGGGATTGACCACTTGTGATTCCCATGAGTCCAAATCTTCATATTTAAGCATATAATGATATTCTAGGGAATTGTGTGCTGGTAATTTTATAGCGATAGTTTGGAAAGGACTCTTTTCTATTCTAACAAGACAATGCCTCTGTGTATATGTCAAGATTAAAAAATTAATGATTGATTCAATCAGTGTGAAAGAACTTGATTGGACTGTAGAAACCTCTGGTGTGACTTTAATTGGTAACATCAATTTTAGTCATCATATAATCAGTGTGCTGTAATTCATAAGCTGTGTTATTTATGTGCTATTCTAAGATGCATTTTAAAAAATACCATGGTGTCTACCATTCATAAAATGCCTTACTCTTGAAAAACCATTGGACACAATTGTAATGTGATCAAACAGCACTAGACTCACTTGAGCTCGATGAGGATGTTCTTCTGCGTGACCTTCCTCTTGAACAGGAAGCCGCTCTTCATCTTCACGCTGTAGTTGATGTTGTGGAAGCTCATGGTCGCTCCTCGTCTGGGCGATAGGAAGGACATCCTGGTGGACACCGGTGTCCTGGACTGATTGTTGTTTAGCTCTCCAGTCATCTGAACAGCCGTGTCTGCCATCACAACCCTGACACTCACCTGAAGCAGTGCTGACCTACAGTATGTGTTTGTTAGGTAAGGTGCGAGTGTATGACCGTGTCTAAAGTGTGTGAGGAGAGAGAATGAGTGTGTGAGTGTGTGTGTGTGTGTGTTTATTTGCTTCTTTTATGTGAGAAAAAAAAAAAAAAAACTCAAGGCATGTCACATGCTTTACAATGACCAGCAGAGCCGGATTGACTTCTTACTGTGACATATAGGCAGGGCCAGATTAATGATGTTTATCATTAATGTCATGAAAATTATAGGCTATTTATAGCCTATTAAATATTGAGTAAAATCCAGGTAATAAGTCACTTATAACGGTAATATAAAATTTGGATTAATTAATTAGCTTTTCATTAGGGCAACTACAAAAGGAGAATTTAACAGAATAAAATAAAAATAAAATAAAATAATAATAATAATAAATAATAATAAAAAATCTAATAAAACTTTAATTGCAAAAAAAGAAAAGAAAAAAAAGCAACATAATGAAATAGTAATATTGTTAAATGTATGCAAGTGTTTAAAAATATTATTTGTTTTTGTCTGATATTTATCTAACCATTTATTCTAATTGCCCTTACCCCAGGAAAACTTTTATGCGGACTCTGTGGACCAGATGAGCTGAATTTTAGCACCTGTGATTCTCTTCTTGTCACAATATGCTGCCGGAAGGAACACCGTGCCGAGAATAATATAAATAGTTTTTCATCCAACACATGGGGTAAATCCAACATGAAGGAGGAAGACACACTTACATAACTTGTAACTGGTAGACCTGGCAAACAAGAACCGAAAAGACTAGGGACTAGGGCCAACACTGGGAGGTGCCATGGAGGAAGAATGGCCGCTGACTCCAGGGGGCGACCAACAGAATCAGAGCAGGTGAAGCCCGAGGTGGAGAGCAAAAGAGCCACGTGATGCAGAAGATCTGGGGGGCCAGGGTGGAGTCGAGGCTGAGATCCTGAGATCTGCGGCGGAACCAGAGCAACTGAGGACCAATGTGGAGCCAAGGGGGTGAAGGAGACTGATGGAGCCGGAGGGACAGAGCAAAGCCAGAGTGGAGTCCTGAGGCGCAGGATGGTGAATACCTGACCAAGGTGGAGCTGGAGGGACAAGGGAGTCAGACGAAGCTGATGGGTCGATGGTTGATGGTGGAGGTGAGGGAGCTAGGAGCCGAGATGGAGTCTGTGCCTTGGAGGCTAGAAGCGGAGGTGAGGGAGACTCGGGAGGATGGCAGTCCTATGGGGCTTGCACCGCATAGATGGTAGGCTGAAGGCAATCCGAGGGGCTGCCAGATGACAGCAGTGGAGGAGGCAGGAGCAGGTAGGAGGGCAGGCATTTTGGAGGAGCGGCCACAAGAGGACACATTTTAGGAGCGGGCACTGGAGGATAGGGCTGCACGATAAATTGTATGTGATATTTAATGCGCATCTCATCAGTAAATCCGGTTCTGTAATAAGCAGTAAATGTTCATTACCTGCATGCTTTCACATGGAGCAGCATTAATTACACAGAGCCTTTGTTCACTGACAAGCTGTGCAAAAACATGATCATATTTTGTGTTTGTTTTGCACAGCTTGTCAGTGAACAAAGGTTCTGTGTAGTTAATGCTGCTCCATGTGAAAGTGTGCAGGTAATGAAGATTTACTGCTGATTACAGAACCGGATTTATTGGCAAGATGTGCATTAAATATCGCATGCAGTTCTAGGAGCGGGCACTGGAGAATCGGAAGCCCCTGGCCTCAGGGCTGGATGAGGAAACCAAGGATGAATGAGGGCTGGACGGAACCAGTGGATAGAGGAGAAAGGGCAGTTCAATCTCCTGTTCTGATTCTCAGTTGATAAGATCCTCCTCTTTATTTTGACCCTTTTGGTGTTCGATAGTCCACTCACCCTCAGACTCTCTCTTGCATTGGGCACTGTAGCCGGCTCTTCCACCTGGTCTGACAGGTTGGGTTCTGGCTCTCCGTCAATGGTGGGCTCTGGCTTATGCTCCATAAGGTGGTGAGATGGTGGGCTGGGCTCTGGGTCGGGAGTGGATCTGGCAAGATCCTCCATGTTGATAGATGGCAAGTAGCGATCCATTTCTCACCAGAGTTTACTCAACAAAGGTGGAGAATTCCTCCCAAGGACCATCTTCGGATGACAGAGAGCTTGACTAGTTACCAGAAGTTTGAGGTTTCGAGTCTTGGTGCTGGCAGGAGTTGTAAGTGGGGGGAGTGGATGAACAGTGATCTCTTCCAACCCTCAATACCCATGGCTGAAGTGCCCTTGAGCAAGACACTGAACCCCTGGTTGCTCCCCGGGGGCTGGATATATAGCTGCTCACTGCTCCAGGGGTGTGTTCACTTCTCACTGCTGTGTGTGTGCACTTGGATGGGTTAAATGCAGAGCACCAATTCTGAGTATGGGTTACCATACTTGGCTGAATGTCACGTCACTATCACTATCACTTCATTTCATGTGTGAGCTAACAACAAGAACTGTCTCGTATGGTCCTTGATAGATTGTCCTTCCTACTCCAGCAGGAGGAGGAAGAATTCAGGGTGAAGGAGGGGATCCATGAAACACAAGGGAAAGAAAAAGGACTGAGGAAAACCAGAAAACAAAACAAGAGGGTTGGCATGCAATTTACACTGTTTTTCGGTCAGGTCTTCTATCAAACTATGCTGCCGAAAGAAACAGAGCCAAGAATAATCGAAGAGACTTTATTAATCCAACACAGGGGTAACTCCAACATGGAGAACAGGACATGACTTAAAGGACTAGGGTTTTAAAGACAAGGATAATGAGAAACAGACAGGTGTGGGGAATCAACTAAACAAGGACAGGAAACAGACCAAATAAGGCAAAACAGGAAACTGAAACACATGACAAAACAGGTCCAATCCTGACACTTCTAGGGCCAGAAAGAAGGCCTCCTAATAATAACAATATTAAAAGTAAACTCCTTAAAGGGTTAGTTCAGCCAAAAACCTCCATTCATCTTCGGAAAACAGTTTAAGATATTTTAGATTTAGTCCGAGAGCCTTCTGTCCCTCCATTGAAAGTGTGTGTACGGTATACTGTCCATGTCCAGAAAGGTAATAAAAACATCTTCAAAGTAGTCCATGTGACATCAGAGGGTCCTTTAGAATTTTAGAAATTTTTGGCTGGTCCTGCGACTTATAGTCAGGTGCGACTTATTTACAAAAAATTTACCAAGAGAAAACATTACCGTCTACAGCCGCGAGAGGGCAATCTATGCTCCTTAGTGCTTCTGTAGTCGAAAACAAAGCGCCCTCTCGCGACTGTAGACGCTAATGTTTTCTTTTGGTTCTAGGTTCTAAATAAATGCGACTTATAGTCCAGTGCGACTTATGTTTTTTTCCATAAGTCGCTTTTTGGCTGAGATACAACTATTTAAAAAAATCTGGAATCTGAGGGTGCAAAAAAATCTAAATATTGAGAAAATTGCTTCTAAAGTTGATCAAAGGAAGTCCTTAGCAATGCATATTACTAATCAAAAATTAAGTTTTGATATATTTATGGAAGGAAATTAACAAAATATCTTCATGGAACATGATCTCTACTTAATATCCTAATGATTTTGGGCATTAAAAGAAAAATATATATAATTTTGACCATAGAATTTATTGTTGGCTGTTCCTACAAATATTTCGGTGCTACTTATGACAGCTTTTGTGCTCCAGGTTCACAAATGTGTTGTGTGAGTTTGGTACCTGTCTCCAGAACATTAGATTATAAGTTTAAGTTTTAAGCTTGTGAAGCATGACTCCTAATTCATTTTCTCTGTTTGAATCAGGGCATTTGATCAACAAAGCTCTGATTCTACTCTACTCTGTTGGTGAAATATTAGCATTTAAACTCAAAGATGCCTGTGATAACTTGTTTCCTTGAGAGATTTATTCAACCATGTAAATAATGAAGACATCATTATAGGCTAAGGAAAAATATGAGTATGTCATCTCATGACTTTATCTATAGAGATTCTCCTCTCTAGAGTTATTTTTATATGTATTTTCCTAATTATTGAACAAGTTAATATTGAAAAGCTTTCCTGAGGTAAGTGTATGTGACGTTGGTTACAAACTGTTCTAGGGTGGCATCTTTTTGATCGCTGATTGAGCGATATACTGTACATAAGATATTGTTCATAGTACTGTACAAGTTGTACAGAATCTCTCAACACCATCTGAAGTACATGTATATTTCCTGCTGTAATTAATAAAAATAAAAAAATTATGATCGGTTAACTTGCCCCACAGTGATGTCACACGTCAGTGAGCATGATTACAATAAGTACAACATGTTCCTGGACCAACATCCTTGTTGATCCTGAAACAACATTACAATCAATCAATCAGAATGCATATATACATTTTCAGGAAATATCCGTTTTAGGCTTACAACCAGTGTTAGATACTTCTACACTCTTGTTAATCAGCTATCATTTCCCACTGATTTTTGGAATAAATTATGGGTGGGGTTAAGTTTAAATGTAGGGATTGGGTGAAGTCTATATTTTGGACAATGATTTTGATCCAGGATCATCAAAAGATGTTGATTTAGGAACATGCTAAATTCATTATGGCCGTTGTGGCCCTTGTCTTTAATCCAATTCTGGGCCACTTAAGGGCCATCATTCTTTGTAGCACTTGGGCCGAGGGAAAAGTGATTGTTTGGCACGGATCTGGGCCAGAAGACATTTCCTATGTGGGATGTCCAGCAAATGTAACTGCTATTAGGTTTAAAAATGAAAATGTTTACAATTTTGTTATGAGGGAATTATAATAGAATGAACTTCATGTCAACCCCCTTTAGTTTAACTGTATCATTGTTCTATCAGATTTATGACACTTATTGTCTTCTTGCAACATATAAAACCAAAGAGTGGTTTTGTTAGATGGATCTAGCCAACTTGGACTCAGTTCTCTTCATCACTGGCGAAACACTGCACGTAGGGAGAAAGAAGTAAAAAAAAAAACAACAGAGCAAAAAAACAAACCTCATTCCCCAAGCCTGATCCTAGGGAGATTCCCTAACCTGCCCATTGAAAACAATGGGGGAGTGGTTCCAAGGAGTCAATGCCATTTTATCTGTCCTGCATCTTCACAGCTCACAGTTCTGTCACAGTTCTCTGCTGTAGGGCGCTTTGGTGTGCACCCAGGGAACGTCCGCACGTCCTATTCCTTGCAGCTTCAGACACGGTGACAGATCTTAATCTCAACCTCTTCTTTGAGGCATGTCTGACAGACAAACGGGTTTTTCTCATGCCAGGTCTCTTAGAGGCATCCTCCGAGTCTCACTCTGTGCCGCTGCGGGCACTTCCCCCTTCCCCGGATTAATCGTTCGACAGTGCTCCAACATCACACAGCTACTGCTCATCACACAGTTCTCCTCTTCATCACCAGTGTAATGCTGCATGTAGAGAGAAAGAAGAAGAAGCTAAAGCAAAGCAAAAAACAAAAGAACTTCATTCTCCAATCCTAACCCCAAGGGCCGGTTGGATTCCTACAAATAAATACAAATAATCCCCTAGCATCTAGCGTCATTAGAAAAGACTAAATGACTTCTACAAACCCGATTCCAAAATAGTTGGGACACTGTTCAAATTGTGAGTAAAAAAGGAATGGAATAATTTACAAATCTTATAAAGTTATATTTAATTCACAATAGAATTTAGATAACATATCAAATGTTGAAAGAGAGATATTTTGAAATTTCATGCCAAATATTGGCTCATTTTGGATTTCACGAGAGCTACACATTCCAAAAAGTTGGGACAGGTAGCAATAAGAGGCCGGAAGACCAATTTGCAACTTATTAGGTCAATTGGCAACCTGACTGGGTATAAAAAAAAGCCTCTCAGAGTAACAGTGTCTCTCACAACTCAATGAAGAAGAAGAAGAAGAAGTTTTATTCACATATACATACATATATTCAAATGCACTTGAGATAAAACAAAGAACAAAATAAATAATCATGCATGTGAACTAGTCCCCAAATAAGCCATCTAAAGCTTATACCAGGGGGCTATGACAAACCAGGGAAAAAGAAAAATGAAAAGAGAAATGGAAAAAAAAATGGCAGAGGATCACCAATTCCCCCAATGCTGTGGCGAAAAATAGTAGAACAATACCAGAAAGGAGTTTCTCAGAGAAAAATTGCAAATAGTTTTAAGTTATCATCATCTACAGTGCATAATATCATCCAAAGATTCAGAGAATCTGAAACAATCTCTGTGCGTTAGGGTCAGGGCCAGAAAACCATACTATATGCCTGTGATCTTCGGTCCCTTAGATGGCACTGCATCAAATACAGGAATGCTACTGTAATGGAAATCACAACATGGGCTCAGGAATACTTCCAGAAAACATTGTTGGTGAACACAATCCGAGGTCGAAAAAGAAGCCATATCTAAATATGATCCAGAAGTGCAGTTGTTTTCTCTGGGCCAAGCCATTTAAAATGGACTGTCGCAAAGTGCAAAACTGTTCTGTGGTCAGACGAATAAAAATTTGAAGTTATTTTTGGAAAACTGGGACACCAGGTCATCCGGACTAAAGAAAACAAGGACAACCCAAGTTGTTATCAGCGCTCGGTTCAGAAGCCTGAATCTCTGATGATATGGGGTTGCATGAGTGTGTGTGGCGTGGGCAGCTTACACATCTGGAAAGAAGAGCACCATCAATGCTGAAAGGTATACATCCAAGTTCTAGAACAACATATGCTCCCATCCAGACATTATCTCTTTCAGGGAAGACCTTGCATTTAATCATAAAAAGGAAGATGCGTCAAAGAAGACCTAAGATAGTTGAGCAACTAGAAGTCTGTATTAGACAAGAATGGGACAACATTGCTATTCCTAAACTTAAGCAACTTGTCTCCTCAGTCCCCAGACGTTTACAGACTGTTATAAAAAGAAGAGGGAAGTAAACATGGCCTTGTCCCAAATTTTTGAGATGTGTTGATGCCGTTAAATTTAAAATTAACTTATTTTTTCCCTTAAAATGATACATTTTCTCAATTTAAACATTTGATATGTCATCTATGTTGTATTCTGAAAAAAAATATTGAAATTTGAAACTTCCACGTCATTGCATTGTTTTTATTCACAATTTGTACAGTGTCCCAACTTTTTTGCAATCGGGTTTGTACATGTGTACAAAACTGTTTGTTTTGTGAAAAAAATGCTACATTTGTTAACACCATCAGGCCAATGACAGATTTGACATTCAACATAAAGTCATCATGTGGTTTTATCTGCTCATTTAACATTTTTTAAAAGTTATCTTGTTACCATAGCAGATGCACAGCAGACATACTGTTCTAAGATGAGATAATTGATTATTCCGATAATTTCACATCATCTGGTCACATCTATGTTAACTGTCTGCTAACCTTTATTTTTTTTAATGCTAAAAACATCTTGACTGCTATTAAATTTACAAATGTATAATAATAACACATTTTTAATTATATTGTTTATTTACAGATCAAAGAAATAAAATATTAGTGATTCAGTAATTAATGGTTTTTAAATTCTTGTCATGAGCGTTTGAACATTACTGTTCAATATTACAAAGCCTGTGGGAGGCGGCTTCTGCCCTTCATGCCGTAGCGTTACTGCAGGTCAATCAGGCCGAAGTCCTGAGAGCTCTGCATTAGGGTGGACATGACCTGATGGTTCGGCATGAACTTTATGCCACAACGGACCTCTTGTGGAGCGACATCTCTGGCTGTGTCTGGCTGACATGAAGGAGCATGTTAGAGTGTCACAGACCCCCCTTTTCAGCAACGCTGTCAAGAGCTTTACGATACCGTTTCTCTATGCCTTTATCATTATAGTTGTAGTGTGGACTCTGCTATTCTTTAATATTGAGAACGATTTTTAGAACTGTATCTTTATCGTTATTTCTATAGTTATTGTGCTTGGTGTAAACGGGCCTTTAACTCGACTACTCGTGGTTCATGCGATTGTAAATGAAAACACATTAAATAGTTTTTTTTAAACAATAAATGCTTATTAATGTATAGCCTTATGCAACAATTACATGTGTAAATTTTAAAAACTTTATAATTATGACATTACATAAAATTTTCATGTGACAGCCAGTATTTGTATCTGTAACAATCACATTTTTCGTATCTGCATTCGGATACAATGTTGTACAGTTACTTGATAAGACCGTTATACTTTTTATCTTTTTTTTCGTAGTTATCACTGAACAAGTATGTCGTGTTAAACTAAAATAATTAATTTCTAAAATAATATTTATCATGCAAGCAGAGAGATGTCATGACAAACGTTTAGTGATCATCTGAACACGACTTAATTCAATGCGCACATTTTCATTACGCAGAACACTTTAAGCGAGTCTATAATGTTTAGTGAACATCACTAAACAGATGTGTGTGTGCCGCGCAAACCAGCAAAAGATAAAGATGCAAACCTGTAGGCCAAGTAGACAATGTATCCGTATCTAAGCTGATTAGCCTTCTCTTGAGAGAGAACCATAGACAGTAAAGAAATGGACACATTTATTTATATATTAATTATAAATAAATAAAGATTACATGACCACTATCAGTCTCCCCCTTCCGTCTCCAATCTGTCAGAGTTGAGTTGGTCCACAACAAGTACGCGCAAATGTGTCATTTTTTTAACGGCTACAGAAAATGAATAAAAATGGAAAGACGTCAATTGAGGGGTTTTGCAAAAAGAAAGTTAAAGAAAGACAAGGACACTAGACGTTTAGCTACAATTCAAAATGTTCCAGGGATCGAAAGTTTTTTTTAAACGAGTATAGAATGAGCTCAGGACGACAATGACACAGAAGCGATTGACTGTTTACCATAGAGCATCACAGTCCCGCCCACAGCTGGTGCCGGAAGTAAAAATTCAATGCAATTTCTGCATTGACATTTGGGGTATAAGCCATAAAAATCGTAACCAAACATGGTAGACTTAAAACCAGCTACGGCTGTACTAAGCGATAGCATATGCTCATATAAACGCAAAAGGATCATGGGGCACTAACCTTGTTTTGATATAAATGCCTTTTATTTGCGATGTCTTGGCTAAGTACCTCATTACCCACAATCCTGAACAATCCGACAGTGATGCATCTGATTGGTGGAGCTCGTGTAACTGTCTGTTTAAACCCCGCGAAGGTCTGTGAAGACTGAAGATCATTAATAAAAAAATAAAATAAAATAAAAACCTGTGTTGCGTTTTTGCACGGTAGCCTTATCAGTGCAATCATGATCTCCATGGCTGCCATGAGAAAATTCACTAGAGGAAAAAGTTTGCGCGCGGCCGTCATCAGATTTGGAAGTCGCTCAAAAGACTCGTTCGCGGTTGTGGCTTCAGTCGAATTCAATGAGGTGCGGTGGTTTATGGGATAAGTAGTTCCTGCGCTCGAAATGAAAATATGTAAGCAGTCTTGTACATTTGACTTTTTTTTTGATTTTGTCTTAATTTTTTCACTTGAAATGATATGTTATATGCTTATGAGTTCAGCCGTAGCTGGTTATCCTCACACATGCTCTAAAACTCTTTAGATACAGATTTTTCTGAAAGTCAATGGGAGAAATGAATGGGAAATTTACTTCCGGCACCAAAGCTCTCTCGGGCTGTGGGCTGGACTGTGATGCTCTATTGAAGTTAAAGTTAAAACATTACCGTCTACAGCCGCGAGAGGGCTCTCTGTGCTGTGCTCAGTGCTCCATTTAGTCTATGCACTGAAGACATAGAGCGCCCTCTCGCGGCTGTATACGGTAATGTTTTCTCTTGGTTCTTGGTTCTAAATAAATGTGACTTATAGTCCAGTGCGTCTTATAAATATATTTTTTTTCCTTGTCAGGTCGTATTTTTGGACTGATGCGACTTATGGTAAATGGACTGCATTTATATAGCGCTTTCAACAGACCACATGGCCATCCAAAGCGCTTTACAAATTGCCTCACATTCACCCATTCACACACCCATTCACACACCGACGGCGATGTCAGCCATGCAAGGCGCTATCCAGCTCGTCGGGAGCAGCTGGGGTTAGGTGTCTTGCTCAAGGACACCTCGACACTTGGTCAGGTGGAGCCGGGGATTGAACCACCAACCTTCCGGTTTGTAGCCAACCTACATGAACCACAGAGCCACTGCCGCCCCTGATGCCTGATGCGACTTATACTCAGGTGCGACTTATAGTCCGAAAAATACGGTAGTTGGACAAGTTAATAAATTAAAAATCAAAAAATTTGATTTGAGAAATCACCTTAATTATGTCTAGGGGGGCATTTGCGTCATAGTGCCCAGGGGCACCACACTGTCTTAATACGGCCCTGGGGGTCGGGCATACTGCGCAGACTCAAACTGAGCTTGATGACATAGAGGCGCCCAGGGGTGCTTCAAAAACCTATGAAACCCTGCCCCCCGGAGAGAACTGGTTTGGTGAGCGCGCAGTGCTTATTCCATTCATTCGTTTCATATCGTAGCCTAAGCTTTAAATCATTGCATGAACCCTCGAATTGATTCATATGATCCGCGAAGCTGCTCCGGACTCCCGAACTGATTCAAATGGGTTGCGATCCCCAAACTGACTCAAATGATTCGCGATCCCGCTCTGATTCGATCTGAAGTTCCCATCCAAATCAAATGACACCGTCAGCACTACTATTGGCTTAGTTCTCTAATTTCATAACATTAACTGATCTTAAGGTATGAAAAGTATGTTGTTAACAAATAAGATATCAATATTTCCATTCCGAACTGCTTTCCACGTCAAAACATAGCTTTCAGTATTGTTCCGGGAAAGGATGTGCATGACAAACGGTGCACTTGCTGCAACCTGAAAAGTTTAGATGTTTCTAATTTAATTTTCTACCTGTTAGATTGTGTTTTATTTATGTCTACGCCTAGATAGCCTTAAACGTAACCTTTACAATAACAAAATACTAATTCATGTTGTACAGTATAGGAGTTGCAAGACTACTGATTTCTACTAGTCGATTGTTTTACTCTTGACCCACCCTTAAATAAACAAAGTACAACTCTAACAGATTTATTTATGGCTTACACAAAGATATATTACACACACGAGGATGCTTTCATCAAAAGCTACCCGAACAGAAGGAGCCTTTACAACACAAAGCAAAAAGAAATCACAGCAAATCAATCAAAATAAACCCATAAGTTAAATTCAAGAAACAAAACCTTGTGAATCACCCAGTTAGTTCAAAGTAAAATCAATGCAAAGAAATGGCTCCTCTGCTCAAACACTAGACATGTAGCATCATCGTGCTGCAGTAATAAATAGTGGGGGAACAAACAAGACACAAACAAACAAAGAAGGAAAAAGAAAACTAGTCCGCCCCAAAGGCCTTTCCCATTTCTTTTGGGCCTGATTACCAGCTCAAGCACTCAGGCGGACTAGACTATATACCCAAAAAAACTAAAACAAACAAACCAAAAAATAAAATACAACAAGAGCAACAAATGGGCTCCATAGAGCTGAAAATACAAACATCAAAACACCTTTATTATTCATTTTAAAACAATCAACCCATGTTAAAACAATTTAATACTTCAAATCAACTCATACCTGTCTCCAAGATCCAAACAAATCCACATAAGAACCTCTCGCATACGAACACCAAGAGTGTTGATTTATTACGAACTCCCAAACTGACTCAAATGATTCGTGATCCCGCTCCGAACTCCAGAACTGACTCAAATGATTCGCGAACCCGCTTTGAACTCCCGTACTGACCCAAATGATTCGCGAACCCGCTAAGTACTCCCGAACTTATTCAAATGATTCGTGACCCCCAAACTGACTCAAATGATTCGCGAACCCGCTACGAACTCCCGAATTGACTCAAATGATTCGCGAACCCGCTATGAACTCCCGAACTGACTCAAATGATTCGCGAAACCCCTCCGAACTCTCGAATTGATTCAAATGATCCGCGAAGCCGCTCCAAACTCCCTAACTGATGCAAATGATTCGCGATCCCCAAACTGACTCAAATGATTCGCGAACCCGCTCCGAACTACCGAACTGACTCAAATGATTCGCGATCCCCAAACTTACTCAAATGATTAGCGATCCCGCTCCGATTTCCCAAACTGACTCAAATGATTCGCGAACCCGCTCCGAACTCTCGAATTGATTCAAATGATCCGCAAAGCCGCTCCAAACTCCCTAACTGATGCAAATTATTTGCGATCCCCAAACTGACTCAAATGATTCGCGAACCCGCTCCGAACTACCGAATTGACTCAATAATTCGCGATCCCGCTCCAAACTGCCAAACTTGTTCAAATGATTCACGCTCCATACTCCGAACTCCCAAAATGACTCAAATGAATGCATGCATGACAAACGGTGCAATTGCTGCAGTTACTCGACTACTCGTGGTTCATGGTATTATAAATGAAATCACATTAAATATATATATATTTTTTTCAATAAACGCTTATTAATGTATAGCCTTATGCAACAATTAAATTAACAAGTAAATTTTAAAAACTTTATAATTATGACATTACATATTAAAATTTTCATAACAGCCAGTTATCTGTTATTTGTGTCTGTAACAATCACAACATTTTTTGTATATCTGCATTTGGGTACAATGTTGTACAGTTACTTGATAAGACCGTTATTACCTTTTATCTTTTCTTTTTCGTAGTTATCACTGTACATGTCATGTTAAACTAAAATATTTTTTAATTTCTAAAATAATATTTATCATGCAAGCGGAGAGATGTCATGACAAATGTTTAGTGATCATCTGAACACGACTGAATCAATTCAATGGGCATATTTTCATTACGCAGAACACTTTAAGCGAGTCTATAATGTTTAGTGAACATCACTAAACAGATGTGTGTGTGCCGCGCAAACCAGCAAAAGATAAAGATGCAAACCTGTAGGCCAAGTAGACAATGTATACAATGTAATGCCTCTGTTAGCTCCAACCCTAATAATACACACTTGAACCATCTAATCAAGCTCTTACTAACTAGAATCTTCCAGATAGGTGTGTTAAGGCCAGTTGGAGCTAAACTTTTCAGGACATTAGCCATCCAGGATCTAGTTTTGAGACCCCTGTCCTACAGAGTTTTTACTTTGCACATGCTTTTTGATCATTAAAAAAATCATTATTTTGTAGAATAGGAGATATACTGTTTCTCGCATCACATACATTATCAGTAGTTAAGGGTGTGGTCTTGAAGAGGACCCTTTTTTCACTCATTTGGACTTGGACTCGAAACTTTTGGACTTGGACTTGACTTGGACTCGACAAAGCTGGACTTGACTACAGCTCTCCTGAAAAGTTATAACAATTATAATAAAACAAGAACAAGAACATTTCTGAAATACATACATGTAAATATAATTGTAATATTTTTAATATTTTGATATTTAAATATAATAAATATTGTAAGTTGGTTTAACTGATCGAATGCAGGTGTGTTTATAATGATGAGAATCATAGGAACTGAAAATTAAATGAAAAACAGATTTCCTTCAAATTACATAGAAATAATCAGAGCATTTGTTTTTATTAAACATTTATGTTCTTAAAAATTACAAGGTTTTAATGTGTATATATTTAGTTACATGAAAATCTGAACATACAAAACATCCATGGAAAGAACAGAGTATCTGTTTGAAAACTAAAATATTTTATTCTAGCTTCATGCATTATTTTTTAAACACTTTAATGTGTCATAAAAAAATAAAGAAATAACATTTTGAACCAAAAGCTGAAAAAATACTATAAATTGGATTCAGATTAATAATCAAAATGTAGATGGAGTCGATCAACGCCCCAAAGCTTGACTGTAATTATTATCTCTTCATCGGTCAACATTTTATTCCATAACGTTACAGTTTTGATGCTGTTTCATGTCAGATGATCGTGTTACATGTGCTAGTAAGTGTTGCTTCTTTTTCTTCTTCACTTGTGTTCTTTGGAAAAATTATGTACAGAAGATGTGTACTAGCGCCCTCTACTGTATAACAATGAAAACACGGATTCTAGGAGTATAGATCAAATATATTCAGAATTATTGTAAGTATAAGTCAAGTATAATTAAATAACATTTTAATTATATTGATGAGGAGTACATAAAGCCCATTTTTTGAAGTACATAAAAAGTAAAGTAAAAGCATGCTTTACTATTTTAAGAAGTATACTAATAGCACACTCAAATAAACTTCTTTTTCTTAAGGGTAAACCTGAGCAGAGTCTATGATTCACATGATTTGTGTCTGCAGCATGACTGGATTTATGTTTATGATTTCTGTCAGCATACAATGATAGTTTGGGGGGTAAACAATGTCTGTAGGATTTAGTGGATCTTGTTGGAGTGTGTGAGGCAGAACATGAGCTTGTGTTTAGGAGTGAATTTCTTGGAAGCGCAGCTTGAGGTACAGTAAGCAATGATGAGGAAGATGAGGGTCATGAGTCCTAAAGCAAATGATTCTACCGCAAACCCCAGGTAGAGTAATCGACGATTCCCTGTTCAGACAAATTCCTCACCTGTTGAATAGCTGCAAAGGGAAGTGATAAGAACATTAAAAAAAAGTAGTTTAGCATCATTGCATGTTGGATTTCTACACTAGCTACATTTATGCAGCCAAATCATCTGTTAGTAATCAGATAGATGACTTAATCAGACTGAAAAGCATTCCTGTAAACACCTCAGTCAATCCGACTGAGCTAGATCCCAATTCGATTTTGATTAGATTAGAAGGGGTGTAGACCTATTCTAACATGAAATCGAGAGGATATGTGAACACTGGATCAGACTGAAAACTGAACTAGAAATTACTGTTCCTCTTCAGTGCTCTTTAAAACAAAGAAAAGAAGCCATGGCAGGGGAACAGTATCTGCAAACAGCAGGAAACTGAAATGATGCATTTAAAAGTTAATGGCCAAACAGATGTTTTTAAAACTTCACACTGTTGTCACAGATGAAGTAACAGATAAAAATACATTCATATTTTTACAAGGTTAAATGTTGATAATTAGTAACTCAAACAACTCTCTACTTATCCACAGGTCGTGCACATCTGCCATGTTTGTGGTTTAATTGATGTGGTGTGGTCAGTGTGAGGTGACAATGACACCAAATTTGTAGCTCAAACATTTGAGCCTCAGATGCAGTTCGTCATCATGACATCCAATCTGATGAGATAAACAAAATGTGTCTTCTGTCAGCTTCTCAAAAACACCAATATTCTGTCCACAAGGTGGCACTGCCACTAAACGTTTTTGAGTATCTTCAGGGCAAGGTGCCAAAGACAAATACCAAGCTTTGAAATGACACTTTGTCAAAATGCAAAAAGGCATTGTGTACCCTGCATGCTGCTCTGAATGTAAAGACACCAGTCCTGTGAGTTTTGGCCAAAACATTCAGATGTTAAAAGCCAGACAGTGAAGCAAATTTCATCTAGTAGAAACTTTTTTGCAATATCACCAACAAATTTTTAGCACAACTTTAGATTTATGGCTTTGAAATTCACTGGTACAGTTCACATTCAAAGTACGAAAGGAATGGAATTGTATGGTTCCTAATACTGTAAATTGATTTGTTATAGCTACCTCAAATTTGGAGCACAACTTGTTTAGAGTTATGACTTTCTTTAAAATACAGTTTTAGATTGAAACATGTTTAGGAAAATACATAATTTTATATAGATTTTGTATTTTTGTGCAATTTTAAAACAATACACAAACTTACATAACTTTTCTAAATTTTTTAAAGGTAAAGTTTTCAAAAGTTAAGTTGAAGTGACACCAATAAGTGTCATATATACTTATGAATAACTCACTAAATTTGAATAAGAAATTAAAATACAAATAATCCCAACACTCTGCATTTATTTACTTGCATAAGTTATTTCACCTCCTACAGAATGTTTGGATAAATTGGCGTGTGTTAGAGATACACATCAGAACTTTTAACAATTCAGTCCTGAAGCAGATAATCAAGAATCATTAATGCAACCAAACATAATGATATTCATTCAGGAAGAACCGGTTCTGTCGTGTAAATAGCAAATCCATCATGGCACGAGCGCAACTGGCTCTTAAAGGGAATAAAAGATGAGACTATGATTGGTTTATATTTCATTTTATTGTAAATGACAAAAACATTTTGATTCAGATATACATTATTAAATGCAAAAAGTCTGGCTGTGCTTAATGGGTATAAACAAGCACACCCCTGTTCCCATTAAGCTCACATCATGTTTTATCCAAAATTCTAGTTTTTTTAAACAACCTTTTGTAAACCTTTTTTTTTTTTTTTTTTTTTTTTTTGGAGGTACAGTCAATCGCAAAAAAAAAAAAAAAAAAAAAAACCCAGAATACTAAAATCAAGCACCAAGGCATTCAATTTGATCAGTCATATATTCATAATGAAGTGTCATTTAAAGGAGCTATGTGGAGGTTTTTACTTTAAAAAAATCTTTAAGATAGAGTTTTCATTTGTACATGTATGAGCCAACCATTATGTAAAAAAAGAATGACACCTCGACTGTCCAGCACGGTTGCCTCTATCAGCCTGTAGGCTCAATTGTGTGTGTAGGAGTCGGGCCCGAATTGGCGCGAAAATTCACAAAATGTGACGTCATGCACGTTCTCGTCTATTCGGGCTTACAACCGTACGGCGCCAGCCATTATAGTAAGCAGCGGTAATAGTGTTTTCAGATGGACTCTGTGGATGGAAAGAAGCGATCAGCCTCCGGCAGCACAATTCAGACACCAACGGACACTCCTCGTAAGTAAAAAAAAATAAAATAAAAACCTAGTTTGGCAAAAAGAGAGAGCGACCGGCGTCAGTGGTTGCTGCAGCAACCCTGGTTGATGTGGTCGTGTTCGTACGAGCGTGCGCACTGAGAAAGAGCATGAGACTGGCTGCAGTTCCTCTAACGGTTAGAAATTTCAGAACCTACGCAATGCTCCTTTAAGCTCATAGCAACATCTAGATTAGTCCATGTTCAGCTAAGTAACACATTCAGAAATCAAATAAAACAAACCAATAAAACATTTCATTCATGGGGATGAACACAGAAACTACTTCATTATTCTCTTATTAATTGGATGTCAGCTTATCTCTGGTCTCTTCAGGCTGGAATAAACTACAGGAATTCTGTAGATTAATACATTAATCAACCCCTAGCAGATCTATACAGGTGGAGCTGGGGAAGGTGGAGGATTTCTGAAGCTGTAATTGCTACGGCAAGCACTAGTCATTTATTGAATGTTGAGCAGTGAGCTAATGGGCTACAGATATAGGAGAGAACCAATCAGCTGTGCCATGTGATAATGATGTCATTAGGTCAGATTGAGTTAGACCTATCGGACTGCGCCATCTAGAGTTTCATGCCAGAACTCTGTATTTGTTGTTTGATATGACTTTGAGATTTGGAAGAACATTAGCTTGTGTTTAGGTGAATTTCTTGATGAAGCGCAGTTTGAGGTAAGCGATGATGAGGAAGATGAGGGTCATGATTCCCAGAGCCAAATGATTCTGCCACAAATCCCAGGTTGAGTAATGGATGCCCTGTTCACTCAGAAAGTCCTCACCTTTCGTGCAGCTGCAATGAGAAATGATGAGAACGTGATCAATACTTGTGTGTGTGTATATACTCCAAAATTGCTGAATGGAAAGGTAAACATGTTAGTAGGTTTGCAATGAAAAGTAGTCAAGCATGGTGAACTGTAGTGGAATGAGCCTGTTTTGGCTTCTAAAGTGAGTGATGCAAAGGAGCAGCAGTAGCTGATAATGATAGAGGGCTAATATTGGCTGTGGGAATGTGATCTGACGAGCTAATGCTTGAGAGAAGCAGTATTTCAGAAGGCATTGTGGCTGGAGTGGCAGCCCTTCTTGTGGGAAGAACTACGAGTGTAAAGACCTGCGACTCTAGGAGCAACACACAGCATGTTACATCTCTCTAATTTCCCCTTCTTTCTTTCAGTCTTGCTTCTTCACTAACACCATCTTGTTTCTCTCTGATGCTTCATTCATGCTGCACTTCAGAAAAGGCTCTACAGCAATGCTTTTCTCCCACAACAAAAATGCATGTGGAATCCTTTGATTCTTGGACACATTTGATTTCTTGCCATATATTTTTCATACTATAGCCTTGGGAACTCATGCACTTCACATCAACCTTTTTAACACACTCCTGGCCTTCCTATGCAGCTGTTGTTTCTGCTCTTCATGAAGGCCTTGATTAGCCGCTCAGGGGAGTTTCATTGCCTCACTCATTTTAGTAGCATTGACTCACTTCAAGAGTTTTTGCTCAGATTTTCTTATGTTTCATTCCTATTTTCTCTGCTTTCATGTTAATTTTACTTGTTTCTAAAAAATGTCTGTGCATTTGTCTCTTTACATATCTACATACAGACTTGCAAAGGCCTGAAAAAAGGCCTTTTCTGGCCTGACGGTGCACAGGCTTCTTTACACTGAACAACAGTCTGCTTACCATTCTGCTTTGAATACTGCACGTAAGAGCTACTATTCAAGCATCATTGGTAACGCTGCAACAAATTCTAAATCGCTGTTTAAGTTTCCTCTGTTGACCAGTTTACGTTTCTTCATTATTTCACTGGTAAGGTTGAGGGTATATATAGCACTTTAAATACCATCACTCCTCTTGAGTTAGTTAATATCCAGCCTTCAAACTTCCCAACTACTACCTTTTCAAACTTTGAAATGGTCAGAGATGATTTTATTATAAGTACAGTGAAGTCCATGAACTCTACAACCAGTATTTTAGATCCGGTTCCCTGCTTGGTCATCATGAACTGCCTTGCATCAATCTGTCCTTTTATGACTTCAATTGTGAACTTGTCATTGACTTCTGGAATTGTTCCTCCAGAACTAAAAATAGCTAAAATATGTCCGTAAGAAGACTGGTTGTGATTTATCTGATTTATCCAATTACAGGCCGTTTTCTAACCTCCCATTCTTGGCTAAAGTTCTTGAGCGTGTTGTGGCTGTTCAGTTAAATAATCGGCATGCAGTATTTTGGTCTTGTTAGACCTCAGTGCTGCTTTTGACACTATATGTCACTATCTTCTGCTTGACAGGCTGGAAAATTGGTTGGGTCTTTCTGGAGCTGTCCTCAATTGGTTTCGGTCTTATTTAACGAATCGTGCCAAGTTTGTTGGCTTGGGTAACTACAAATCAGATACCGTGCCTGTTCGACAGGGAGTTCCTCAGGGTTCAGTATTGGGTCCAATATTATTTAACATTTATATGCTTCCACTTGGGCAGATCATTAGAAAACATGGTCTTGGGTATCACTGCTATGCGGATGATACGCAGATTTACATCACCACTAGTCCTGATGTCCATTGCTCATTAATAGCTTTGCGTGGTTGTTTAGCAGAGATCAGTATCTGGATGCACAACAACTTCCTGAAGCTGAATGGCTCCAAAACTGAACTGATGCAGATTGGTACAGTGGCAGCTACTCGTAAGGCCGAGCAGATCAGTTTGATTGTTGATTCCTTTACGGTAATTCCCACTTCACAGGTGCGAAATCTTGGTGTAATTTTTAATCCACAATTATCATTTCAAGCACACATAAAACACATCTCTAAAACTGCATTTTTCCACCTGAGAAACATAGCTCGACTTAGGCCTTTTCTCTCTTTTGCAGACACAGAAAGGCTTATACATGCCTTCATAACAACTAGGTTAGATTATTGTAATGCCTTGTTCTCTGGCCTTCCAGCTAAATCGTTGAGCAAGCTTCAGTATATACAAAATTCTGCCGCTCGTGTGCTCACTTGTCCTTCTCCTCATGAACACATTACACCGGTTCTTTCACAATTACACTGGCTTCCCGTAAATGCGAGAATTTGATTTTTAAATTCTTATTTTAACATACAAGGCACTTCATGGGACTGCACCTGAGTATCTTTGTGATCTCATCCGTCCTTATATTCCATCACGCTCTCTTCGCTCTACTAACTCTCTTTCACTTCACCAGCCATCATGTAAGCTAAAGACCATGGGGGAAAGAGCCTTTTCATATAAAGCCCCTAAGCTATGAAATGTACTTCCTCTGCACGTCAGAAATGCACCAACGTTGGGTGATTTAAAAAGGTGATTAAGTCAAATTTGTTCAAGACTGTCTTTCTATAATGAATTGTTGTATTGCTTTTGGTGTTTTGTTTTATTTTATTAGTTGCTTTATTACTGTAGCGCTTTGGGTTTAAGAAAAGTGCATTACAAATAAAATGTATTATTATTATTAATAAATATACTTATACTTAAGTAAAGCCGAAATGCATCAAATGTGCCCTTCTTTTTACAGTCACATAGTTCTTTTCAAGTAACAAACGTCTCTTGTATTTCCATTTCTCAAACACATTTTATTTCTGCAGTATGTATTTCAAGTAACAAATGTTACTCATATGCAGCTTCATACTCACACTTGTATTTCTAGGCCACTTGTGTTCCTCATGTCACACAGGGTGAGGCCAATAAACTCATTGATTTCCACAGCCTGCAAAAACATTAATCATCAACAACATCATCCACAACTACACATTACCGTTCACTAAAACAATAAACCTTAAATTAATTACTAATAACAAAAAATATACTACACCTACACAAATGTTTCTCAGCTCTTACCTACTGTTTAACTGCCACACACATTTACGTAGACTACTTCTATATAAATATAAAACGTTCTACATTTCATGCAAATCAAACAATCCAGGAGAACATGGACACTTTAAAACTCACAACAAGACCATAGCGAGGAATACTGAGATACTTCAACCAGTTCAACCAGTCAGCAACACTGGGGAGATTCACCAGCAGCCCCGAGAAGATCTGAACACATGGAGAAACAACACTAAATATTGAAGGTAACACTTTTTACGGCACCATGTTTATACACTCAAACTATGAAAACAGATTGGATGACACATTTAAAACAATACATAATACTGCCCTTTATTCTTATACTTTGATAATTACATAATTATTTATATAGATATACTGTATATATCTACACATACATACATAAACACACAGTTAGCTATACATAAATACATACCTATATATATAGAGAGAGAGAGAGAGAGAGAGAGCGAGAGAGAGAGAGAGAGAGAGAGAGAATGTGCAGTGAAGATGAGTTGCATAGAGTTATTGGGTAACACTACACTTCCCTACACTAAAGTGCAGTGTGTTTAATGTCCATGTTTAGTGGTCTGATAGCATGAAGGTAGAAAATCCTTCTGAGCTTCTCCATTTTTGCCATCAGACTGCGGAAGCTAGCATTAAAAGCCGCGCAAAAGCTCCGCTGTTTTCCAGATGACGACTAAGAGTATTTATCAAGAACAGTTTTGCATCATCTACGCCTCTTCCAGCGCGATATGCAAACTGCAGCGGATCTAAAAGTGGTCCAGCAACTGTCATTATATACCTCTTGATCTCTTTTTCAAAAATCTTCATAACTAAGGAGGTCAAGGCGATTGGACGGTAATCTTTCAAGGAATTTGGTTTAGTTTTTTTAGGTATCGGTACAATAATTGAACTTTTCCACAAATCAGGTACCAACCCTTGATCTAATGATGATTGAAAAAGTAACTGGAGAACTTCACTGAGCTGGTCAGCGCAGTATTTCAGTGTTCTACTACATATCCCATCTGGACCTGGGGCCTTGTTAAGCGGAGTGGCCTTCAGCTGTCTTGATATATTAGATAAATTAATTTTAATATTATTAGAAGTACTCAAGGTCTTTTTAAAAATGGTAATCTCATCAATGACCGAGGATGTATCTCATCGAGAAAAAAAGTAATTAAACTCATTAGATAAAATTAAATCATTGTCAATGTTTCCACTTGGAATGTGGATCTTTGGTACTGATGTACTCACTGCAGCCATACTCTTAATTCCTTTCCAGGCAGCTTTGAGATTACCTTGCATGAACACATCCTCAATCTTATCTTTATAATTATTTTTTCTCCTCATTGGTCAACACAAAAACTATTCTCTTCTTCTCGTTCAATATGCATTTTAACTCCTTTGTGATCCAGGGTTTATTATTAGGATACAGAGTGATCTTTTTCGTAGGTATAACAGAATCAACACAGAAGGTTACATATTTAGAAATGGTAACCACCTGATCGTTCAAATCAGAAGATGTATTCAAAAACATATTCCAATCGGTGCAATCTAAACACCCCTAAAAAACGTCATTATTAGAAGGTGTCCATTCTTTCACATGTCGTGTTTCTTTCTTAACTTGCTTTACAATGGGAATATATCCAGAAGTCAGTAAAATCATATTGTGACCAGCTGAACCAAGAGGAGGTAAAGACAGAGATTGATACGCTCCCGGGATGGGACCGTAACATCTATCCAAGACTTTATCACCGCGAGTAGCGCAGGTAACATATTGATGATAGCCTTTTAGATGTTTGTCCATAATACAATTGTTAAGATCCTCTAAAACAAATTTGGGAGCATCTGAGCATCTGCAAATATTGCAATGAGTTCGATATCTGAATTACAAATCTTAAAATGCACAATTGCTGTTTTACACAAGCTTTCCTTAATATAAACACACACACCTCCTCCTCGACTTTTGCCTGTTGTATGTTTGTCTCTATCAAGTCGAATAGGTGTTCCAAAACCTTCAATCTTTAACCTCTTCAGCTCTGCAGCATATTTTGAATTTTTTACAGAATTAGGCATACCAGAATTTAAAAGAGAGCCCTACTCGCATACTTTGGAATAAATGGATACAAATGGTCTCATTTGACAGAAAACTCTCTGAATTTTAAAATATGGGTAAAATATTGCATATTTTGTATTTTATATGTTTACAATACTGTGATAAACACTGACAAAAAGTCATATTTTTATTATTATTTTTTATTAAGTTTTTATTTAAGAGTCTGTAATTTAGGACTTGTTTGGTCTATGTCGCTTCAGACAATCTCTTTTGATTCCACTAGGTGGCATTAAACAGGAGAAAAAATAATTTTTTTGATAACATCTTCTAAGCAAAAGTTATTTAGCTTTAATAGAAAGGAGGCGTTAGACTCTCCAAGTGTACTTTTACAGTCACCATTTTTGATTACTGAAACCAGCAAGCATACCTGAACTTAAAAGACAGCCCTGACCACATACTTTGGAATAAATTTATAAAAATGGTTTCATTTTACAGAAAACTCTCTGAATTTTAAAACATGGGTAAAATATTGCATATTTTGTACTCTATATGTTTACATTACTGTGATAAACACTAACAAAAAGTCAGATTTTTATAATTTTTTTAATTAAGTTTTTATTTAAGAGTCTGTAATTTAGGACTTGTTTGGTCTATGTCACTGCAGAAAATCTCTTTTGATTCTACAAGGTGGCATTAAACAGGAGAAAAAAGAATATTTTTGATAACATCTTCTAAGCAAAAGTTATTTAGCTTTAATCGAAAGGAGGCGTTAGACTCTCCAAGTGTACAGTCACCATTTTTGATTACTGAAACCAGCATAGCTGAACTTAAAAGACAGCCCTAACCACATACTTTGGAATAAATTTATAAAAATGGTCTTATTTTACAGAAAACTCTCGGAAGTTTAAAACAAGCACAAGATATTGCATATTTTGTCTTTTGTATTTTTACTATATTGTGATAAACACGGAAACAAAGTCAGATTTGTATTATTTTTTTAAAGTAAGTTTTTATTTAGGAGTCTGTTATTTAGGACCTGTTAGGTCTATTTCCCTGCAGAAAGTTTCTTTTGATTCCACTAGGTGACAGTAAAAAGATAAAAAAAAAAAATTTGTTGATAACATCTTCTAAGCAAAAGTTATTTAGATTTAACCAAAAGGAGGCGTTGGAGTCTCCAAGTTCTGTAGCTTTACCTGAAGAGACAGAATGTCTTATGTCTCCAAGTTTCCTCAAAAAACTCATGTCATGTAATAAGCAAAATAAGGCAAAGTTCTGTTCTTGCATTTTATTTTACACACACACACACACACACACACACACACACACACACACACACACACACACACACAAAATAAGTATCCTGACTTGCTGGCTCCCATTCTTCACCACTGGATGCTACAACTGCAAAACAAAACAAAAATGTATAAATTTACACTGCAATCCCAAAATACATGCTAAAATGACATACACAAAAATAATCCAGATATGCAAGTAACAGAAAGAGGAAAATAATTTGATTACACATACACAAATCCATGAGTATGTATAAATAAATGAGAACAACCCTTGCATATCTTATGTATATGTGAATTGCATTCATGTGTTCGTTGCGTGTGTGTAATTCAAATATGTAACGAACACATGAATGCAATTCACATATACATAAGATATAAAAATGCACAAGGCAGTACACGTATATATAATATTGATAAATAAATTCATGCAAAAACAAATTAGCATGCAACTAACGAAGGCAACCGATGAATGCAACTCGCGTATACAAGAAAGACAAACTGCACAAGGCAATACACTTATGAATGCAATCGATGAATAAATTAATGCAATAATAATATTAGCATGCAACTTACAAATGCTTGATACAAACAACGTATACTTACTCAAAATAAGGGTCTTCTCCCAGTTTGTAAGCAGCTTCTCTGACCGAGTCAAAGCTAGCTAGCATCGCTGCAAGTTTCAGTGTCGGACATCCGATCAAACTCCTCCAAAGCCGCCTCCACACCAACAAAAAACTTTCTTGAAGTCATTTTTCAGAGACATATAACTCTAACAGTAATAAAAGCACGCAATAATTCGCTAAAACGCAGATTGATAAACAGAGGCTGTTACGTGAATTCTTTTTGGCTCATTAAAAATGAATCTTGCTGCCGCGTTCTGGATTAATTGTAAAGGTTTGATAGAACTGGCTGGAAGACCTGCAGAGAGAGCATTGCAATAGTCCAGCCTCTGTTTACTGGGTTCCAGTAGCTGCTTGCATAAAATTCAAGGCATGATGTTTGTCTACAACACTACCACTGGCTCTGCACCCATTTACCTAAATTTCTTACTTCAGATTTATGTGCCCTCTAGAAGCTTACATTCTGCAAGTGAAAACTCACTATTCTAATTCTATTCTTTAAAAAAAATCTAACTACTTTTCTAATATTTTTGTATTCTATTTTCTTTTCATTTATTATGCAATTGTGTGTGTATGTATGTATGTATGTGTATGTATATATGTATGTACATATATATGTGTGTGTGTGTGTGTGTGTGTGTGTGTGTGTGTGTGTGTGTATGTGTGTGTGTGTGTGTAAAGAAATTGAACACAGCTTGCTCTATTCTTTTTTTTATTATATCTGTTTTCTTTTTATTTATTATATTAGTTAAAAGCCCATGCTTCGTTTACTGTGTTAACCTAACTGAGACTTGTTATAGCACTTATATTTCATTGCACTTTTTGTTGTTTTTGATTGCTTCCACTGTCCTCATTTGTAAGTCGCTTTGGATAAAAGCGTCTGCTAAATGAATAAATGTAAATGTAATGTTCCATATGCGGTTCAATATCAACCAATAAGATTCCATGTACTATGTCGCGTTTTCATTGGTCAGTAGTTGAAGCCTATTTCTGATTGGTTGTTGCCATTTTGACAGCGTTTATGCCAAGAGCAAAGAGAAAGAAATTGAAGAGAAGAGTACCGAGAAACCTGAGCGAGCCCAGAAAAAATTCTTACAAGAGCATCGTGTATCTGAGAGCGTGCGCCGAGTTCCAGCGCGCGAACAGAGAGATTCGTGCTCCGCACATTATATTCCACGCACGAGCAAAGAGATTCGCGCTCCGCACATTATATTCCGCGCACGAGCAAAGAGATTCGCGCTCCGCACATTATATTCCGCGCGCGAGCAAAGAGATTCGCGCTCCGCACATTATATTCCGCGCGCGAGCAAAGAGATTCGCGCTCCGCACATTATATTCCGCACGCGAGCAAAGAGATTCGCGCTCCGCACATTATATTCCGCACGCGAGCAAAGAGATTCGCGCTCCGCACATTATATTCCGCACGCGAGCAAAGAGATTCGCGCTCCGCACATTATATTCCGCGCACGAGCAAAGAGATTCGCGCTCCGCACATTATATTCCGCGCACGAGCAAAGAGATTCGCGCTCCGCACATTATATTCCGCGCACGAGCAAAGAGATTCGCGCTCTGCACATTATATTCCGCGCACGAGCAGAGAGATTCGCGCTCTGCACATTATATTCCGCGCACGAGCAGAGAGATTCGCGCTCTGCACATTATATTCCGCGCACGAGCAAAGAGATTCGCGCTCTGCACATTATATTCCGCGCACGAGCAAAGAGATTCGCGCTCTGCACATTATATTCCGCGCACGAGCAAAGAGATTCGCGCTCTGCACATTATATTCCGCGCACGAGCAAAGAGATTCGCGCTCAGCACATTATATTCCACGCACGAGCAAAGAGATTCGCGCTCTGCACATTATATTCCGCACGCGAGCAAAGAGATTCGCGCTCTGCACATTATATTCCGCGCACGAGCAAAGAGATTCGCGCTCTGCACATTATATTCCGCGCGCGAGCAGAGAGAGTGGATGCACTCCACCAACTTACATGTTCATATGTATTGAGAGTGAGGAGTCACGTGCCGATTTGGGTTGATTTGCACACATATGGACATTGGGAATTATAATGTTTACGATGTAAGTCACCTTGCATTCACGCTGTTAATGGCTTTAATCTAACCAGGACATTTACATCTTGCAATCACACATTTAACTACCCTAGCTAACCCAGAACTGGTTTGTCCACTTTGCAGCCCCCAACACAAAAACCTGGTACAGTATGTGTCACTGGGCTAAAATCAAATCATAACTAAACATACACAGCTTTAGCCTACATCAAAACATGTTGGAAACGTTCGTATACAGTACATTGAACATCTCGTTACAATCTAGTGTTTACGAAACAGTCGCAGTTAATTACTTTGTCATTTTGGTCAAGAAGTGCATTCTAAATGCAATGTAAATACAATACACTAAAACGCATGTGAATAAACTTACTTTGGCCAGTACAACACTGTTTTCATCACCTGCTGTAGATGGACCCAGCCACAGCAGAAAGCCTCGTAACTTTCCAAAGACTTGTGGCTTTTAAACTCCTGCATTGTGTAGCCTAGTAACTTAAACCAAAAACAAGATAATTCCCAATGTCCATATGTGTGCATGGAGGTAATGGTCCAGGTCTCTGTGCCGCTGCAGGGAGCTCGTATGGGTCGATATTTTGGATGCTTGAGAGCTTCTCCAAATACCGCTGTTTTGCGCTTGGTGTGACCTAAAAAACTGTATTCCATTGTTCCTGTGTTTTCCATATGTATCGTGTGAGGTACTGGAGCAGTTTTTAATGCAGCAGTAACTTCCAGGCATGGTAAAACAGTGCAGAATTGCGAGAACCTCCTCTACTACTGAGTTAACAACACATTTAAACAATCCTGTTTCGCTGCCGGTATCCTGCCAACATGGCGCAGACTGTGATATCGAGGGAGGGGCTTTGTGCTATGACGACAACTCCTCATTCTCAATAGGGAGTGGCTTGGCATGCAAATTCCACTCGCCAATACTTATTGGCTGTTTCTTGTGTACTGCTCAGAGGTGATTCTAACGTCAGTATCCATGTAATGTCAAACGTGACTGACTTAAAGGTGAAACACTCACCATCCACTTTATTTGGTGCAATTGCTTGGTAACACAAATTGCTTATTAGCCAATCACATGGCAGCAACTAAATGTGGTGAAGATGACTTGCTAAAGTTTAGACCGAGCATCAGAATGGGGATAAAAGGGGATTTAAGTGACTTTGAAAGTGTTATGGTTGTTGGTGCCAGATGGGCTAGTCTGAGTATTTAAAAAAACTGCTGATCTACTGGGGTTTTCACCCGCAACCATCTCAAAGGTTTACAGAGAATGGTCCGAAAAAGATAATATATATAAAAATTTTCTGCATACGTATTATAGATTTTACACATTTATATTTATAATTTGTATAATTACATTCATTATTGCATATATTAATGATAACCCTTAACCATGGTACACTCACAGCCTCGTAAAATAGTGCTGTTGTGTGTGTGTGTGTGTGTGTGTGTGTGTGTGTGTTTCTTTACCATCATGAACACAAATATCATGTTAATGACGATGGTAGCAATGCCCACCACCGTCTGATCAGCGGAGATGGCTAGAGTCATGGAGGTGGCTGTGTAAGACACCAGAATGATGGAGAAGAGAAAGATGAAGAATGCCTCGGCCGTTGCCTTCAGACCTGCACAGGAAACACAAACACATGAGACTGCATGTTCCTTACCAGACAAACATGAACAATGGCAATGTGAGTCTGACCGATCATCCAGTACACGACACAGCTGAAGATGATGGACGGGATGGTGCGCAGAGTCAGGATGTCAGACAGGACCTTAGACAAGAAGTACACTGAGACTCTGTAGTATCCACTGATGTACTCGTGCCTGAGGACATCATCAAACACTCAATCAATCAAATTACAGTCATAATGTCAACTGCACATAAAACATCACTAATCACATTCACAAGACAATCTTAACTTAACAATTTTTATTCATATTTTCTTTCCTTATTTAAAATAATTAAGATTACCTCCAACTTGTCTTAGATCCCCAAAGGTAAAAAAAAATTTAAGTTTAAGTTTTCACCCACTATGGGACATTTGCCATGGAACACTTTAAACAATTATAAAGCTACAATAGAAACATACAGTAGCTTTGCTGAAGTAGATGTTCAAGTTAACAATTAAAGTGCCCGTAATATGGGTAATGAAAGGTTAATATTTTGGTATTTCAAACCCCTCCTTTGCATGACGCTTATCTGAGGTGATTGGTCAGATTGGTCTTATTTTCATTTCATTATGCCTGTAATGGCTGATAAAGCAGCATTTGTGAGCAAAGTGGTGCTTTGTGTATGTACGTTATTATTGCGTTATTATTTTTACCACTGCTAAAGTGGCACCTAGTGGCAAAGAAGGAATTAGCATTTTCACACGTGCACACATCACACACCAGGAAGCACTTGCGCCCTCAGATCACTTGGACGTGGTGTGTAAGAGATAAAAACAATATAAATACTGTTCCTTTTCTCACACAAACCGCAATGTGTACTTACGATGGGGAATTATTTAATTTGGACTTCTCAGTGCATGCTCTTTGAGGTGGTGACCATAGACCTGCATTATACAGTCCCTCCAGAAAAACGTGGATTTTTTTTGTGATTGTTGCGGGCAAAAATCCTTGATTTTGCGGCACGTTTTCTTAAAAAATGCAATGGAATATGCAGGATATTTTAACAATTTTATGCGATGAAATTGCGTGAACTTGCAAAAACTGCGGTTTTATGAAAAAGAGAAAAACACCTTTTTCTCACTAAGCTACTACCTTAGTGTAAAGAGTAATTTCTCATTACTTCCTATGATAAGCAAGCATACTAAATCACAGAATATTTAAGTTGCAATCTCTTACTGCAACGTAAATTATTTGCCATAAATAATATACTTACAACTGTAAGTTTTTGGTACTGTTCTGTAACAAAAAAGTGCAATCTTACAACTGTAAAGTTGCACCAACTTCTGAATGAAACTACAACAGCCCACTGTGAAAATGAAAACTATAACTGCGTAGACTCTAACATTGCTAGTAGCCTAGTGAGAACAGGGTGTTGGGGGAATCACCTTTTTTTCTCTATTTCATCAAACCGAAGTTTTCGCAAGTTCTCGCAACATAATTTGACCCCACTGTCATGTAACAAATTGGGAAACTGCTTCGCGCGGTCTTTTGCACTTATTTTTGTTGGCAAATAAGAATGATTTGCGCGCTTCAAGCTTCACCCTGGTTGTGTGTTCACGTCACATAATTATGTCACTTCATAAGGTTCCCATAGCAATAGGGAGAAAATAATGGTGCTTTACTTGTGTGAACTTTCTGCTAAGATATATGTGAGTCAGATATGAAGGTAAGCTACGAAATAAGCTTGGGGCTCCATGCGGTGGTCCCCAGACGAATAAGTAGTCATGGACCAACAGCGGAGGTTTATCAGGTATGGAGGGACTAGTTGAGTGGCATCACTAGATCCGTTGCAAAAACTCCATTTATGCCAATGATACTCCTCGACATGGCGAGTACAGTCCGCCATCAACTAAGACTGCTGCCTCCACTGCTCCGTGAGCATTTCGTCTCCTCAAGACAAGGCTGCATTGGGGACACACGAGAGGCAGGATCAACAGACAGAGACCTGGCAGCCCCCTGCAACTCCACCGTCCACCTGGTTGTCTAGAGTTCATCTCCTGCCACTGGATATTGGATTCTGGAGTGAAGTTATGTAGATAGGGTTTGCGCACCTCTCTCTTCACATTAATGCACTCTCGGCGTATGCTATCACTTCACCATACAAGTCCTTCGGCGATAGGGTAAATGTGATGGAGGTCTTTAGCATGAACCCTGCACAGAGGCTGCACAAGCGTGATGGTCGTTGTGTGGATGGGTTGCAACAGCGTCCACCTTCGGTAGCTTCTTGTGTGACTGAGCAGCCCTCTTCAGGGGTCCGCACTGCTCACCCCCAATTGGGGGGAGGGTCTAGAAAAGGTAACCCAAACATTGCCTGTTCCCTACACTCCTGGGCGGCCCACCGCTGTCGTCAAGGCATCCCATTACTTTGAGTGAGACCCGACTTGCAGGAGAAGTCAGACAAGGATACACCTTCTTTTGGAAGGGCCTTCCAGAAGATGCCTGCTGTCTACATGGAGTAGGTTTTGCCATTAAAAGCAGACTGCTACAGAATATCCCAGAGTCTCCTGTGGGAATCAGTGAGCGGCTGATGGCTTGGCGCATTCCCCTTGCGAAAGGTTGCTATGCAACCTTGATAAGCACTTATGCACCAACTCTGGATGCTGAAGAAAGCATCAAAGATGGCTTTTACGAGTCTCTTGACAAAGTTCCTCACATTGATAAACTTATACTTTTGGGAGATTTCAATGCCAGAGTAGGCACCAGCAACATGCTCTGGCCTGGGGTAATCGGGAAACATGGTTTAGGCAACATGAACAAGAATGGCCTATGACTCCTCTCCCTCTGCTCTGAGCATAAACTGGTCATAACCAATACAACTTTCCAAATGAAAAACAAATACAAAGCATCATGGATGCACCCCAGATCAAAACACTGACACCTACTGGACTACATTATAACCCAGCAACAAGATCTACATGAAATCTCCATCACCCGAGCAATGCGTAGGGCGGAGTGCTGGACAGACCATCGGCTGATCAGATCCGAGATACACCTAAAGGTCCGACCTCAACACACCAGGCAACAACCCTCAAGACGGCTCAACGCTCGAGCTTTAAAATCTCCTGACATTACTGCATCCACTATCACTCATCCTCTACCCAATACAGCTGAAAGCACATGGGCTAACCTTAGCACAGCTATACAACAAACCGCTTACGATACAATTGGTTTCACCTCCAAACGTCACCAGGACTGGTTTGACAACAGCTCTCTTGAAATACACAACCTTCTGGAGGATAAGCGTAAAGCCCTCTCTGCCCACCTCTCCAATCCACAATCTCCCTCTCAACGCTCACACTGGAGTAAGATCCGTGCTGAGGTGCAACGACGGCTTCGCATAATGGAGAATGACTGGTGGATTAGGAAAGCCCATGAAATTCAAGGTAATGGTACACCAACAACTCTCAAGCTTTTTACAATGCAATAAAATCACTATATGGACCCCAAAAACGCAGAATCACCCCTATCAGATCTGCAGACGGCACAATTCTGCACAAGGACAAACAAAAAATTCTTGAGAATTGGGCTGAACATTTTAACACCCTTCTTAACCAATACAATCCGACTGACCCCACTGTCCTGCAGCGCCTTCCAAAGCTCCCACCTGTGCATGAGCTAGATGACCCTCCCAGATTTTTAGAAGTCCTGGCAGCAGTATGAAGTCTCAAGGACAATAAGTCTGCTGGTCCTGATGGAATCCCTGCAGAGACTCTACAGAAAGGCAGGTATCTGCTCACCAAAAATCTCCACCAACTTATCCAGATAATATGGGCACAAAATGCTGTTCCACAAGGCTGGAAAGACTCTCACATTGTTACTAACCACAAGAAAAATGGCAAGTCAATCTGTGGAAACAGTCGTGGGATATCCCTGCTCTCTGTGGCAGGGAAAGTATTAACAAAGGTCATGCTGTTTCGTCTTACTAAGCACATCACAGAGAGAATCCTTCTTGAGTCACAGTGCGGCTTCAGAAAGGATCGGTCCACCTCCGTCATGATCTTTGTTCTATGCCAATTGCAGGAGAAGGTAAGATCTGTAAGGTCTGTGGTAAGATCTGTTCATTGCCTTCATCGACCTGGCAAAGGCTTCTGACACCATTGACCGCCAAGTCCTTTGGGTCATTCTGGTGAAGTTTGGCGAGCCTCCAAGGTTTCTGGAAATCCTACAACAGTGCCTGCATGATGGCATGCAGGCTCGTGTGGTTGTGGGTACAACAATCTCAATTCCCCTCCTTTCCTGTGCTGGTAGGAGTGAAACAGGGATGTGTACTGGCTCCAGTGATCTTCAGTCTCTTCCTGTCAGCAGTCACCCTCCTCTCCTGCAATTCCCTTAGCCCGACGATGGTGTCTGCCTACAGTTTCGTCTGGACGGGAACATCTTTAACCTTCGCCGCCTGCAAGCCATCACCAAGACCTTCACCACCACAATTCATGGACTGCAATAGGCTGATGACTGTGCCCTCCTAGCCCATAGCCTTACTGCACTGCAGCACACACTGGATGTTGTATGCCCAGTCTACCAAGCTTGTGGCCTACGAGTAAACATCAAAAGATCATTGAGATCATTGCACAGACCAAAGCCCCCATCCTTACACCTCCTGAATTCTACATCCATGGTACACCAGTAAAGGTTGTTCAGCACTTTTGTTACCTCGGAAGTATCCTAACACCCACCTGTCTTATAGACAACGAGGTCCAGGCATGCATAAATCTTGCCTCCTCTGCTTTTGGTAGACTTCTATCTCAAGTCTTTGCTAATAAAGATCTCCGTACCTTCACAAAAGTAGCCGTCTACCAGGCAGTCTGTGTTTCCACCCTGTTGTTTAGTGCGGAAGCTTGGACTCCCTACCGCAGGCATATTCGATGTCTTGAGGGTTTTCACATCAGATGCCTCCAGCTCATAATAGGTGTCACATGGAAAGACAAAATCCCCCATGCGGACATCCTACAGTGTACTAACTCCAGCAGCATGGAGGCAACCATTGCTAGGCGGCAACTGCGATGGGTTGGACACGTTATCCGCATGCCCTTCCACCGCTTACCCCGACAGGTCCTCTATGGGCAGATATACGCAGCCAACAGGAGACCTGGGGGTCAGAAGCTTCGCTACAAGGACCACCTCAAGACGACCCTAAAAAGCTGCAGCATCAACCCTGGAGTCCTAGAAACAACTGCTGCCGACCGCCAGGCATGGAGCTCTGCATGTGGTCTGGGGGTCCAACTGATCGAATTACAGCGTACCCAACACAGAACTGTGCTACGTCAGCGCAGACACAACTACACCCATCCTCAGATTCTGCAGATTCAGATTCAGATTCTTCGGATTGGGCTTTATAGCCACCTTCAATGCCACCGCCGACAGCAGCGGCTGCCTCAACACTCCAACAATGCATCCTAGAAGTGACGTCATCTTCTAAATCGATGGACTGCATAAGAAGAAGAAGAAGTGTGTGTGTGTGTGTGTGTGTGTGTCTATGTGTCTATGTGTGTGTGTGTGTGTATTTACTCACACAAACAGTTTCCTCTCTGTGATAAACAGTTCAGCTGAGGACATAGAAGTGAAGCACTGATTTGAGGTGATGAAGAAGAGTGCACCCATCCTGAAACACACACGCATACTACTGTTAATGGACAGCCATAGGGAGTTTTACAAAATATATTACTCGTGCAAAACGTTAATTTTCAGTGAAAACACTGCGGCTAAAGAGATGCAGCTTCTGTTGAATGATGACGAATATTTTCATACCTGTTCTGAATGCCACTCATATTATCCTTCACTCCAAAAAATATGGCTCCAACAACCAGAGCCATGAAAATCATCACTCCGATCTAGAGGGGGAAAAAACACTCAGATTAATATATAAATAGCATCTTAAATGTAAAACGTAATCTTTATTTTAACACTTTAATATATAAATCTATACATTCTTTAAACATACTCATACACACGCACGCGCACACACACACACACACATACATACATACATACATTAAATAATTTCAATATTTTTACAGTTTTACTCAATAACCCCAACAAAATCATCTCAAATATATTAAACTAATTGAACAGTTCAGCTGATTATGTGATAATTGACATAAATGTTCTCTGCATAATCCAAGTAATCTAACAAGACCTTATAAGCTATTTCTTGAAATTTCATTATTAATGGTTAATGGCTTCATATTAATAGTTAATAGTCCTAGGAGGCGATGTTGTCAAATTGATGTGGTTTGGCTATGGTTCTTATAACACACACCAAGTTTGGTTTGAATACTTTAAAGGCCTGCAGCTATACCGCCTCTTGTCTGTTTTGGTGTGCTCTCGTACACGTTATTGGAGAACCATTTGTTTAATAAACTTTAATTCCATAACTTTTTGCCAGCAATTTTGATGTCCATTTCACTCTACGTGGGCCACGGAATCAGATTTAAAAAATGCTCACAAAATTTACGGTTCAAAAGATATTAACATAAACTGAGTGCAGATTTAAACTGTTCTTCGAGGGGTTGAGTTATACACCCAAAACTAGCTATGGTTAATTTTGCGACTGTGTGCCAAATTTCATAACTTTCCCTCAAGCCGTTCTATGGGCTGCCATAAGTTGCTTCCAAAAACCTAGGTAGCTGACTTGCTGCCTCGCTGCCTTATGAGGCAATGACTTTGCAGGCAGCATTTTTGCATGATGAAACTAAACTTTTTTTTAACTTAACTATCATGAAAAGGAATACACAGGATTGTGGGATATCAAAGGCAGCAAAGGATACATTTATGCTGCCTTCAAAATTTGATCAGAACAAGGTACCTCCAGAGACAGGAGGTGAAGCAGAATTTGTATTTTTACGTGCCTTGATGCCTTCCTCCTAAGGTGGCATTTTAGAGCTTTCGGATACAGCCATAGACTTCCAGAGCAGAAGAAACAGAAGAAGAAGAGGAGGAGAAGGAGGAGCACCAACGATTATACCTTTGGCGCTTGGTCATAATAATAGTATCTCAGTGATTCTAAAATAACAGTACTGTTATGTTTAATTGAATTATTTAAATACTATCAAAAAAACTATTATTTCAGCTCAAAGGATTGTGAATGCTTGATGTAGACGGTGGTGCTGACCTGGACTAATGAGGTCTGTGGGTTCAACATGAGGTCCTTGAAGGTTCTTTTGAGAACCCAGTTGAACTGGTGGCAGAAGGATGTGCTGTAGGTGATGGTTCTGGATTTGGGTCGTTTGCTGTAGTCCCGTCCCTGAACAATTTGCTCCATCTCGCTTTTGGTCTGTTTGTAGCTGGCGCTGTTCTTGTATTCATCCACCAAACGGTCCTCGATGCCCTTCAGAGATGATCTCAGCTGCTCCTCGTCCAGTTCTGACACACAGACACATTTATAATCAGTCACATAGATACACTAGTCTCAGTCACTGATGGTCCTATTATTTAAAAATAAATAAATAGATGAATAAATGCATACAAATAAAACATTTGTATTAAACCTGAAATAAATTCTAATTATTGCCTGAAAAAAAACTATAATAGATTCCCATTATGGCTGAATAAAATTAATTCTGAATTATTCAAGTTGAAATAAATTATAAATATTAATTTCAGTCTGTGATAAACTTAAATGACAAAAACTTTTAAACATTATTTTTAAATCTGAAAATCAATAACTCAATTAAAAGTATTAATGGAACAAACTTAAACAAAAAATACTAATATTGTCTTTGCATCTAACTGAAATAAGTTGAAGTACTACAAATAGTAAAACTAAAATAAAGCCAAATACACATAATTGCATAAAAATAAAAACACATCAGTTCTTGACTTAAATAAGCTGCAAAATGGCCTTTATATAAGCCCTCTCTCCCGGGTCCTCACTGCCACACCTCGTTCTCACTCCGAGCGTGGGAGACAGACACACTAACAAGGAGGCTAAATGACATCACGGCTTCTCTTGAGATCAGGGAAGTGAGGTTTTACCTTCAGAGCACCTACTCACTGGCCTCTGTTACATTATACTACGGAAAGGAAATTGTTGTACCCTCATCGTCGTATAACCTGTTGAGAGCGACGGCGGTGGATTCTCCATTGATGACATCCAGGAAGAAATCAGCAGGATTGTTATGAGGTTCACAGATGTATCCTGACATGCACACACACACATATACACATCAGTATCAGGATCTGAGTGTCTGTTCATATGTGTATGTCTGTGTTTTCATACCGATATGGCTGAAGTAGTCCAGGGCATCTTGAGCCGGGCCGTGATACACCAGTCTTCCTCCCAATAGCAGTGTGAGGCTGTCGAACAGCCGGTAGATGGAGTACCGCGGCTGATGGATGGACAGGATGATGGTGCGACCGCTGTTCGCCATTCTGAACAAACCACAATGTCAGTGTCATATTTCACCCCAAAAAACCAAACAAGTTTTTTTTATTATTATTATTACTATTAAAACATATGCATATTTATAAATAAAATTAGTATAAAGTTATTAGTTATTATTACATTTAAAAATAAAATGTATAAACCGAAGGAGGGAACAGAGACATTATGTCAACAATGACATTAGGGGTCTTACTTGAGAGTCCAATCACATCAGAGTAGTAAAAAAACAGGCCAATAAATATTGGTGAGTTGATTTTGCATGCGTAGTGACGCCACTGTACATACAAATATATAAAACAGCAGTGTTTATCCACTCATTTAGGTTTGCACTGAGGAGCCAAGACTGTGTCCCAGCCATTTAGCTGCATAGTTCAAGGTTGTGGCGAGAGGGATGTAACATCTCTGTTACCTCCTTTAGGGAACCTTTTCAGTCAGTCAGGTTTCATGGGACACAGCAATGCCAAGAATAGGTCTCCCTACTCCAAGGACAGCGCTTGCAAGTTCACCACCTTGTCCCAAATGGGAGCAGTGGGAACTTTGGACACGTATCCAGGCCGGGGACTCAGGACAATGTGAGATTAAATCAAAATTCAAGGCAGGTTTTGCTGGCCAAAAATGCCTACAAGTTCCCCACCCTCTTGATGGAAGTGAGTGTGGTCTGGAGCGCTGTCTTCACAGACAATATCATAGACCGTACCAGAGACTGCTCTCATTAGAGTTACAAATGATCTGCTCTTATCATCTGATCGTGGGTGTATCTCTCTATTAGTTTTATTGGATCACAATTAACCACAGCAGAAGACCACAGCATTCTTTTGCATAGACTTCACTGGAAGTGCGTTAGCATGGTTTAAATCGTACTTATATGACCGCCATCAGTTCGTAGCAGTGAATGAAGATGTATCATATCGATCACAAGTGCAGTATGGAGTACCTCAAGGCTCAGTACTAGGGCCGCTACTCTTCACGCTTTATATGTTACCCTTGGGAGATATCATCAGGAAACATGGTGTGAGCTGTCACTGTTATGCTGATGATACTCAGCTCTATATTTCTTCATGGCCCGGTGAAACACACCAATTTGAAAAACTAATGGAATGCATAGTCGATATAAAAAAACTGGATGACGAGTAATTTCTTACTGCTAAATTCAGAAAAAACAGAGGTGTTAATTATAGGTCCTAAAAACTCTGCTTGTAATAACCTAGAATACTGTCTAAGACTTGATGGTTGCTCTGTCAATTCTTCGTCATCGGTTAGGAACCTAGGTGTGCTACTTGATCGCAATCTTTCCTTAGAAAGCCACGTTTCTAGCATTTGTAAAACTGCATTTTTCCATCTCAAAAATACATCTAAATTGCGGCCTATGCTCTCAATGTCAAATGCAGAAATGTTAATCCATGCATTTATGACTTCAAGGTTAGATTATTGTAATGCTTTATTGGGTGGTTGTTCTGCACGCTTAGTAAACAAACTACAGCTAGTCCAAAATGCAGCAGCAAGAGTTCTTACTAGAACCAGGAAGTATGACCATATTAGCCCGGTCCTGTCCACACTGCACTGGCTCCCTATCAAACATCGTATAGATTTTAAAATATTGCTTATTACTTATAAAGCCTTGAATGGTTTAGCACCTCAGTATTTGAATGAGCTCCTTTTACATTTAACTCCTCTACGTCCGCTACGTTCTCAAAACTCAGGCAATTTGATAATACCTAGAATATCAAAATCAACTGCGGGCGGCAGATCCTTTTCCTATTTGGCGCCTAAACTCTGGAATAACCTACCTAACATTGTTCGGGAGGAAGACACACTCTTGCAGTTTAAATCTAGATTAAAGACCCATCTCTTTAACCTGGCTCACACATAACATACTAATATGCTTTTAATATCCAAATCCGTTAAAGGATTTTTAGGCTGCATTAATTAAGTACACCGGAATCAGAAACACTTCACATAACACCGTATGTACTTCCTACATCATTAGAAGAATGGCATCTACGCTAATATTTGTCTGTTTCTCTCTTGTTCCGAGGTCACCGTAGCCACCAGATCCAGTCTGTGTCCAGATCAGAGGGTTCCTTGCCGCCGTCGCCTCTGGCTTGCTTAGTTGGGGTCACTTCACCTACAGCGATATCATTGACTTGATTGCAAATGAATGCACAGACACTATTTAAACTGAACAGAGATGACATCACTGAATTCAATGATGAACTGCCTTTAACTGTCATTTTGCATTATTGACACACTGTTTTCCAAATGAATGTTGTTCAGTTGCTTTGAAGCAATGTATTTTGTTTAAAGCGCTATATAAATAAAGGTGACTTTGACAACATATTAAACTTGACTGACTCTAGTGGCTCAAGGGAGCTCTCTGCAGTCCAGAAAGGACCGCTGAGAGATCCCATGAAGGGACAAGTTGTTGTCTACCTCCTTTCGTCTCTAAAGAACCTAATGATCAGGTTGTGTTTCCCATGGACCTGTCATCTATCCCATTGATGTGCTACAATAGCAGCATCATACACTTTCAAGGTTGAAGTGACCATCTCCGCTTCAGACTCTCTTACAGAAAATAAATCACAACAATGATTGTGAATCTCTGGGGATAACACCACCAAAGTGAACAGATTCCACTTCAGGACATAAGGTAGAGGGGGCACTGGCCTAAGAGATATTGGCATTCACTGCTTGTGACAAGCCAATTTGCTATCCGTATCCCATCTAGGAGCCACACGTGGAGGTTCCAAAGACCTGGATGTGGGTATAAAATTGTGCCCTGCCCCTGAAAAGAAGGTCCTTCGTCAGGGGCATTCTTCAGGGAAGGACAGTCACAAGGATCATCTGAAAACTATGTCCAGGTAGGCCAATAAGACAAAATCATCAAGACCTGCTCCTTCTCAACCCTGATCTTTTACAGGTTCTGTGCAGAGAGGCTTACTGGTGTAAAATGCATATTTGTGTAAGCCCCAGGCCAGCTGTGTCCAGCATATCCATGCCCATGGTCCACTCAGTCAGGGAGTAAAAGAGCGGGCAGTGGGAGGACTCATAGGAAGTAAAACATGTCCATCTGGGAATCTATTAAATTGACTTCCAATCAGCTGGTCCATCAGTCTCCTTTTCACCCGGGAGGATGAGCTGTTATTAGAGCATGTCGACTGCATGATTGAGCTGTATGATTGGAATATGAATGGAGAGCAGCGACTTGAGCGCCAGAAGGAGGAGATGGCAGGCAAGCTGTGACATGCAATGGGAGCACAGATCACCTTGACTGTTGATGTATGCAATGGTCACAGCGTGGTACATCAATCTCATACATGTGTTCCAAGCAGATGTAAAAGCCACAGGGGGATGATTTCAATGACAGGGACTGGCCGTCAGCACAGGTAGTCCAATTCCTCCAGGATGGCACAACAATATGTGTCATTGCCAGAAGGTTTGCTGTGTTTCCCAGCACACTCTCAAGAGCATGGAGGAGATTCCTGGAGACAAGCAGTTACTCTAGGAGAGCTGGACAGAGGCTGTAAAAGGTCCTTAACCCACCAGAAGGACCGGTATCTGCTCCTTTGTGCAAAGAGGAACATAATGAGCACTGCCAGCGCCCTACAAAATGACTTCCAACAGGCCACAGGTGTGAATGTCTCTGACCAAACAATCACAAACACACTTCACACTTCAGGGCCCTGTGCTCACTGCCTGTCAACAATGAGCTTGACTGGCATTTGCCATTGAACACCAGAATTGTCAGTCCGTGCTTTTCACAGATGAGAGAAGGTTCACTCTGAGCACATGTGGCAGATGTGAAAGGTTCCAGAGAAGCCATGGAGAATGTAATGCTGCCTGTAACGTCGTTCAGCATGACCAGGTTGGTGGTGGGTCAGTGATGGTCTGGGGAGGCATATCCATGGAGGGACGCACGGACCTCTACAGGCTAGACAATGACACCTTGACTGCCATTAGTTATCAGGATGAAATCCTTGGACCCACTGTCAGACCCTACGCTGGTGCAGTGGGGTCTGGGTTCCTCCTGGTGTATGATAATACCCAGGAACATGAGGCAAGAGTACTCAAGCAGTACCAAGAGGATGAAGGAATTGATACCACTGAATTGCCCCAACGCTCGCCTGAGCTAAATCCATTAGAACACCTTTGGGACATCATGTTTCGGTCCATCTTACGATTCCCGGTTGCACCTCAGACTGTCCAGGAGCTCAGTGATGCCTTGGTCCAGATCTGGGAGGAAATACCCCAGGACAACTTCCGTCCTCTCTTGTGTGTGTTTATGAACATGTATATGAACATGTCTTTCATGTGAAATACGACCGGTTTTATATAAACGCACTTCTTGAGCAGCATGAGGACAGAGTTGGCTGTACTGGCGTCCAGGCCGGTGGTCGGCTCGTCCAGGAAAAGCACAGGTGGATCAAAGATCACCTCCATGCCGATGCTTGTCCTCTTCCTCTCTCCACCTGAAACACCACGAATCAGCTGCGTGCCCACCTGTAAAACCAGCCAATCAGAACAACTGTGAATTTATTTATTCATTTATTTTGTTTGTATTTTTTATCTAGCTATACATTTGAGGAGAAAAAAATACACTTAAGACATCAGAAACATCTAAATCAAAGATAAGACTGTATACTGTACACACTTTACTGATTTTTGAGAATGTTAAGTTTGTCCTGGTTGCACATGTAGTGTGATGAAGGCATGTTTGGTTTGTTACCCGTGAATCGGCCACTTTGCTCAATCCCAATTCCTGAATTAGTTTCTCAATCTTCTCATCTTTTTCTTGCTGACTGATCGACTTCGGGAGCCTTAAAGCTGCTGAGAAACGCAGATTCTCCCGAACGGTCAGTGTCCCCATGACCACGTCATCCTGAAAAAAAAATATATGCCTTTGAAATAGGAAAGGGTGATATTTAAAGATGAATAGGACATGTACAATAATATGACACATAATTATCCTTCACCATTAGGTTGTTATTCTCACAAAGTGTCCTATTTCAACACTGTGCCAAAAATGGCTAGCATTTTAGTTTCTATAGACATCGTGGTACATCATTATCAGGGGTGTAAAGTAGCTAATAACATTTACCCTTGTTAATGGAACTACTATATTGGTCCAAATACAAGACTGTATTCTTTTCTTAAAATTACATCTGAAAAAAAATGGAGTCATCTTTTATTCAGGCTCTAGACTTTTACATGTCAATAACATACCTGCAACATTAGCTGGAGCCAAGTATGTGTAAAGCATGAAAAATTACTGTGTTATGCTATCATTGTTTCTCAACAACAAATATGCTAAGTTTTTCTGATGTGAGACTTTTATTTTGACATGCGTGAAAGCTGATAAGACTTCTGAGAGGATGTAAATTGAGAGTAAAATGTGTTGTCCTGATTGAGTATCTGCGGTCAGATAAGATGTTGTCGGGTTATACTCTATGTCAGTGTCATTATTCTAACATTATTTTTAAAAACAGAATAAAATTATTTTTAAAAATAGATACATTTTATCATAAGTAATGTAGATTCAAAGTTGGTGCTCAAAATTAATTTTGTTGGAGGATGTAGATATTCTTTCTGACAACGGCAAACATAATATGAATTACAGTATGTAGAGTATTTTCTACATTTTAAAAATGTATTTTCTACATTTTACAGTGTTTATCATAAGAGCATAAAATCTGCAGTTCAGGACTCAGTACTCACTAGGGCTGGCAAAATAAATCAATGCCGTTAAAATCTCAAATATAAGCTCAGAATCAATTCCAGAGAGAACGCATTTGGAAGATCTCCAAATTAATCCATGAATCAATCCTGCATCGATTTATCATTGCAGCCCTAATACTGACTACTCATGAGTACTTTTAAAATAACTACTTTTTTACTTTCACTCAATTCGTTTTTTGGACAAGTACTTTTACTTTATTTACTTTACATTTATTACACAGGTTACAGTACTTGAAGCATTTTTCTCAGGCTCCCATGTTTACGTTCGGTTATTTACATTTAATGGCAACGAATAGAACCTGTTCATCGCCATTCAAGTGAAACTACTGAACCTACACATAAGAACCTGATAAAAATGCTTATTTTAGAAGGAATTTTCAAACGGCACTTAGAGGCTTCTGCTTCTGAACTTTTCACTTTTACTTGAATGTATTTTTCTTTTTTCAGTACTCTTTCCACTCCTGATCGTTATCTTGAATTCTTGTGGTCAATGTAGTGAAAATCTGATATGATGACAGTCCTAGTTTGAAACACAAAGCCTGATTATAATCATGTTTCAAGTGTTTAAACCTTGACCGAGTATTTTCTAAACGCAAAGCTTTAGTAAACACAAGGTGTCTCACGACATTCTGGCGTGATTTCAGATAAGATTACACAATTGCTCGAGGAATTCAAAGTCCTAAAGAAAAATCCAGTAGTAGTTTAGGCGAACGCACTGTATTAAACTATTAATGGAAATAAAACATACTAAACTGCTGAATGGTTTTAGTCCAGCTCTTCTAATCTTAGTTGGCGATCACACAATTTCCTCAGTCATGATATGTATTCTACAGAATAACAAGTTCAGCTTCCTGTTTTAACACTGATTTCAATTTTTAGAGTCAAACATGACATCTAATGTGTAAGTTAGTGTTTGTGCTCCAGACCTAAATGTTATTTCTCACTTCATGTGTCATTGAGGAGAAAGTGCTGCTATTTCACTAACTAAACAGAAGTAAAGAAATGTAGTAACTGAGTGTTTGTGTGGTTTATACCTGCACTACGTATCCAGACAGACATTTGAAGTTTGGAGGCTGTGGAGCTCCGTCTATAAGAACCTCTCCAGAAAGACCAGCAGGATCCTTACGAGCGGCCAGAACGTCCAGAAACCTGCAATTAATACATTGTTCTTACATTAAATTGATCAAAAGTGACAGTAAAGCCATTTATAAAGTTACAAAAGTTTTTTAGTTCAACTAAATGCTGTTCTTTTAAACTTCCATTCATCAAAGAATCCTGAAAACTAAAACATATCTGTGTTTCCACAAAAATATGAAGCAGAACAACATTTTTCAACACTGATAATAATCAGCAGTGTTTCTTCAAGTGCAGATCATGTGACACTGAAGACACTGGAGTAATGATGCTGAAAAATCATCTTTGATCACAGATACAAATTACATTTTAACGTATTTAAAAAGAAAACAGTTTTTTTATTGCAGTAATATTTTATGATATTATGGTTTCACTCATTTTTTATTAAATAAATGTAGCCTTGGTGAGGAGAAGAGACTTATTTAAGAAACAATTTATATATATATATATATATATATATATATATAATGTAACTCTGTTTTGAAAAAATTTGAAATATTTTAAGTAAAAATAAAAAAAGAAATAAATTTTGTTCAGAAGACAAGATGAAACATAAGATTGGGATCACAACAAAAGGATGAAATTAGATTTTTAGGAAGTTGAAATACATGCCTGGAAAACAATAGTCTGGAGGTGCATTTTGTAACTTGTAATCAGTGGCGCCTGCAGGTGTACGGCTGTATGCACTGTGTGTACCAGGAACACTGAGAAACATTTTCCCAGCAAACATATCAGCATTACTTTGTCTATTTGTGTCCTGTATTTCTGTCAAATGAACCAGCGATGGCAACCGTTTAGGAATTAATTATTCTTTTAAGTCAGTTCTCTCTTTTCGTTGAATTAAAATACGTTTTGCAAATATTTTTGTTACAAGTTCAACTTTGCCTGGCATTTATTTGTTAATCGCACCCTGTACATTTGTAGATTGCTTTATTTTGTGATAATTAGCAAAAAAAAGTGATTGTACTTGGTAATATAGCTATAAATCAATAATTATTGGTTATTGTCGAGCAGCAATTACAAATAACAGATAAGAAATAACAATAATATATATGTAATAATAATAATGAAAAACATTTTCAGGTGCACAGACTGACCTCTTTTTTAGACCAGCATGCCCATAGGTGCACAAATGGGCACAAATGCATTTGCTATTTAAACAAAGTGGCACAGAACGGGAAAATGAGAACTTTGTCGCGCTGAAACTAGCAAAAACACTTGCGCAGCACCTTGTGATTATGTGAGTAATCAGCTTGATGAAATTTTAAGTAAATCTCCATCTGTGACCAATATTTATTGGTTTTTTATGATTTTTGTTCTGAAAACATCTAAAATTGTTAAAAGTTAACTATTAAAAAAATAGCTAAACATAAGTTCAAGAATAAAATATATTGTTTAAATTGTTAATACCTTGAGTTATCATTTTGGAATAAATGTAAAACGTTTAAAAAAACTAACTTGGTTAGATTAATTAATGTATGTACGATACAAGAGATTCATTTAAGGGGTTAAGTGTAGACGGCTTCATTGATTATAACAGGAGTTTTTTTTTTTTTTTTGAGAGGGTTTAAAAACACTATATTACAGTCAGTGAAAATGTGATTGTAAATGTTCTTTACCCACTTTCTCTTTAAGTTACTCACTGTTTTACTCTTAAAAATAAAGGTGTTTCAAAAGGTTCTTCACAGCGATGCCACAGAAGAACCATTTTTGGTTCCACATTTTTGGTTTGGTTTTATGGCATTGTGCATCACCTTTATTTTTAAGAGTGTTGAATAACCGTCAATATACAATGTTTTTATTAAACTAATTCTCTCATGTATGATTTCACATGAGACTCTTCAGACCTTAAAACTCTACATGAGTTATAAGCTTCTAGAGCTTCTGATTGAAGCGGTGTGTGGAAAAAGTATAAATAACAAAAATATGTGTTTTTCTAAGTCTTATTAAGTGCAAACAATAAGTGCAACCATACAGTGCTCTCTCAATATTCAAAGTGCAAACAGAGACAAAAGCTAAGAGGTTGTTGCAACTACAATCAGAAATCTCATCACATTTTTATATTGCAAGATTTTATGGCACAAGATTTCATCATTCCTCTACTGGTTAGCCTACATGAACTAAGACACTGATGGACAGACAGACAGACAGCTCTTACGATGATTTCCCGCTCCCGGTGGGTCCTAATATGGCATTCAGTCCTGGCCTCATGATACCACTAAAGAAAATAACATAATTATCATCGCCACATTTTCTCACCACATCATCATATAATCACATAAAACAAGATCAAACCAAGCACACATGGGATGCTGACTGGATGAGCCTCAATTAAAACACAGTTTTGTTATTTAAGAAAAGTGTATTTTGTTTAGTTTGACCACAGCGAAAAACAACAACAACAACAAATGGAATCTGATTATATATAGCACTCTCATGCTGCATTTACATAACAGACTGTGTGTTATGTAACTTTGTTCCTTTAGGTAACATACCAGATAGTACATGTACATCTGCAAGATGTCTGTTAAAGATTGCTTCATCTGGAACAAATATTGGATAAACATCTTTAAAATGTCAGTTTTACATACATTCTAAATCATAACCATCTGAAAGGCATTTTCTAGATGTCTGTTTGACATCTGATAAGAAACAACTTGAAAGCCGTATTGCAGATAAGCAAACACTAAAAAATACATCTTGCAGATGTCGAATAGATAGAATTTACATCATATATACCATGGCACATTTTGATTACCATAATCTATATCATATTTAAATGTTACTGTAAAATACACTTCATGGACAAAAGTATTGGCACCCCCCTTCTAATGAACGGGATTGACTACTTTAGTGATTTCCATGAGTCCAAATCTTAATATTTAAGCATATAATGATATTATGTGCTTCTAATTTTTTTAAATACATGAGTTATGTTTCCATATTTGGATGGAATTCAGCTGTACTTTGTGCTACACTAAGGTGCATTTTAAAAAGTACCATGGTACACACAATGGTAATCATGAAATGCCTTACTGATGAAAATCCATGGGACACAATTGTAATGTGATCAAACAGCATCTGACTCACTTGAGCTCGATGAGGATGTTCTTCTTCGTGACCTTCCTCTTGAACAGGAAGCCGCTCTTCATCTTCACGCTGTAGCTGATGTTGTGGAAGCTCACGGTCGCTCCTCGTCTGGGCGATGAGAAGGACATTCTGGTGGACACCGGTGTCCTGGACACATTGTTGTTCAGATCTCCAGTCATCTGAACAGCCGTGTGTGCCATCACAACCCTGACGAACAGAATCTATCAGCGGTCAGACGACATGAACTCAATAAACCATTACATCAGGACCCTCTGACACCAAAGGAACCCGATGACTTTTTCAGTCTGTTTACCTGTTCAGCTCCCTATTTACACTCACCTGAAGCAGAGCTAATCCACAGTATGTGTGTGTTATGGAAGGTGCGAGTGTGTGAGCGTTTCGAGAGTGTGTGAGGAGAGAGAACGATTGAGTGTGCGTATTTGCTCCTTGAGAAAAAAAAAAACGCACACCTCAAGGCATGTCACATGCTTTACAATGACCAGCAGAGCCGGATTTACCACTTTTAGTGACGTGCAGACAGGGCCAGATTAATGAATTTATTATAAATGGCATGAACATTATAGGCTATTGATAGCCCATTAAAAATTGGGTAAAATACAGGCATTACGTCACTTTTATAAAGGTTTACTAATACTATAGTTAACTCTGGATTCATGAATTAGCTTTTCATTAGGGCAACTACAAAGGAGAATTTAACTAACAAACTTTAATTTAATTTAATTTGATTATTAAGAGCATGCAATATAACGGAATAGTAATATTGTTAAATGCATGCATGTATTAAAAAATATCATTTGTTTTTGTCTGTTATTTATTAATAAATTTTAAATTTATTTATTCCAGTTGCCCTAACCCCAGCAAAACTTTTATTGGGACTGTAAAAGAAGACCTCCTAATAATGAAACTATTTAAAGTAAACTCCTTAAGGGAATTTTATGAGCTCAAAAGTTGTCAAAAAAATAAAAAAATGCCTTCATGCATATAGCCATTTTCTTTTCTTTTTTTCTTTTTTTGTGCCACCTGCCTTATTAATGTATTCCATTACCACTCCAAAACAACATACAAAATGAATCATAATTGTCATATGAAAAAGTGTTTGGTTCTTGTGTACGCAGACTCTATGTTTGCGTTCATATGTAAAACGGGGTGAAACTGATTATATTAAAACATAACTTTGTCTGGAAAACATGGAAATAGTTTGTCATCTTTATCCTATTGTTTGTGATTATATAAATGTCTTTTGTGGGGTTCATTTGGATCATTTGCTGTTGTTGCCTGGAATCCCAATGGATAAAGCTGGCCCTGATGACCGAAATGAAAAATAGTCGTCATCTTGATGTATGGATAAAAGATGACAAATGTATGATAAATATCAACATTGCACCCAAGACTTTCTTAACTAAGACTTTTTAGATAGCCAATTTTTCAGGCACATTGACTGACTTTGACTTGGGACAAACTATCGTGTTAGCTTTATCAAAGATGTCATCATTCAGTTATTATTCTAAATGTAGATTCATTTTAAAAAATGGCTATCCTTGTACAGCTATGATCATCTGTTTCTCCATCTTGGCTTAGCTTTCAGTATTGTTTCGGGAAAGGATGTGCATGACAAACGGTGCACTTACTGCGATCTGAAAAGTTCAGATGTTTCTAATTTAATTTTCTAACTGTTAGATTGTGTTTTATTTATGTCTACACCTAGATAGCCTTAAACGTACCCTTTACAATAACAAAATAGCCTACTAATTAATGTTGTACAGTATAGGGGTTGCAAGGCTACTGATTTCTACTAGTCAATATTTTTTATTAAAAAATGCTTGAGTTACTCGACTACTCGTGATTCATGCTATTGTTAATGAAAACACATTAAATAGTTTTTTTTTTTAATAAACGCTTATTAATGTATAGCCTTATGTAACAATTACATGTGTACATTTTAAAAACTTTATAATTATGACATTACATATTAAAATGTTAATGTATTTGTATCTGTAACAATCACAACATTTTTGGTATATCTGCATTCGGATACAATGTTGTACAGTAACTTGATAAGACCGTTATTACTTTTTATCTTTTTTTTCGTATTTATCACCAAGTATGTCGTGTTAAATTAAAATAATTCTTAATTTCTAAAATAATATTTATCATGCAAGCAGAGAGATGTCATGACAAACGTTTAGTGATCATCTGAACACGACTGAATCAATTCAATGCGCACATTTTCATTACGCAGAACACTTTAAGCGGGTATATAATGTTTAGTGAACATCACTAAACAGATGTGTGTGTGCCGCGCAAACCAGCAAAAGATAAAGATGCAAACCTGTAGGCCAAGTAGACAATGTATCCGTATCGAAGCTGATTATTAGCCTACTCTTGAGAGAGAACTGGTTTGGTTTTTGAGAGACTGAGACGCGCAACGCTGCTGTCTGATTGATGAGTGCACTGTGCTTATTCCATTCATTCGTTTCATATTGTAGCCTAAGCTTTAAATCACTGCCTTTTAAATATATACAAATTATTACATCATACACGTTATAGAGCCATCAGCACTGCCTATGCATAGGGCCCGGGGTCTAGTGTAATGCCCCTGTCTCCAACCCTAATTATATACACTTGAACCATCTAATCAAGCTCTTACTAGACACACTAATCTTCCAGGTGTGTTAAGGCCAGTTGGAGCTAAACTTTTCAGGACATTGGCCCTCCAGGATCTAGTTTGGAGACCCCTGTCCTACAGAGTTGTTACTTTGCACATGCTTTTTGATCATTACAAATAATAATGTAAAATTATTTTCGTAGAATAGGAGATATGCTGTCTCTCGCATCACATGCATTATCAGTAGTTAAGTATGTGGTCTTGAAGAGGACACCTTTTTCTCTCATTTGGACTTTGTCTTGACTTGTACTCTAAACTTTTGGACTTGGACTCGGTCTCGACTAGTCCTGGACTTGGACTTGTCTTGGACTCGACATAGCTCTACTTGATCTCTACTTGATACTGTTAAAAGGCACATCATTAAAACAAAACATACGAGTTCACATATCACACCTAAACACGCTTGGAAAACGTAATGAAATCTAGCTACTAAATTAGTTAAAAATGCCTATACATATGTTACATGACCCACCCTTAAAGCTGCAGTAGGTAACTTTTGTAAAAATATATTTTTTACATATTTGTTAAACCTGTCATTATGTCCTGACAGTAGAATATGAGACAGATAATCTGTGAAAAAAAAATCAAGCTCCTCTGGCTCCTCCCAGTGTCCTATTGCCATTTGCAGAAATCCATCGCTCCCGTTAAGAAACAACCAATCAGAGCTGCGGTCCGTAACTTTGTTTGTGTTCAAAATGTAGAAAAATTTATATAATAAGAGAGTACACCTATTTTAGATTGCTTCGGGGGTACCGCGGCGGAGTAACCCAGTACCTTTGTGATTCTTCATAGACATAAACAGAGAGAAGTAGTTCCGGCTGTGATGTACTTCCGCAAGATGCAAGCAGTTCTGTTTATTAACCGCTAGAGCGTCAAAAGTTCCCTACCACAGCTTTAAATAAAGCACAACTCAGGTTCATTATATAGAAAAATACCCAAGATTTATTTCTGGCTTACGCAAAGATAAGATCAAAATAAACCCTTAAGTTAAATTCATGAAACAATACCTTGTGAATCACTCAGTTATTTCAAAGTAAAATACATGCAAAGAAATAGATCCTCTGTTCAAACACTAGACATGTAGCATCCTCGTGCTGCAGTAATAAATAGTGGGGGAACAAACAAGATTCAAACAAACAAAAAAAACCCAAAAAGTCTAATACAACAAGAGCAACAAATAGGCTCAGTAGAGCTGAAGATACAAGCATCAAAACACCTTTCATTTTAAAACAATCATCCCATGTTAAAACAATTTAATACTTCAAATCAACTCATACCTGTCTCCAAGATCCAAACAAATCCACATGGGAACCTCTCGCATGCGAACACCACGAGTGTTGATTTATTACGAACTCCCAAACTGATTCAAATGATTCGTTATCTTGCTCCGAACTCCAAAACTGACTCAAATGATTTGCAAACCCGCTACGTACTCCCGAACTGATTCAAATGATTTGTGACCCCCAAACTGACTCAAATGATTCGCGAACCCGCTATGAACTCCCGAACTGACTCAAATGATTCGCGAACCCGCTAGGAACTCCAGAATTGATTCAAATGATTCGCGAACCTCCCGAACTGACTCAAATGATTCGCGAACCCGCTAGGAACTCCCGAATTGATTCAAATGATTCGCGATCCCGCTCCGATTTCCCGAACTGACTCAGATGATTCGTGATCCCTCACCGAACTCTCGAATTGATTCAAATGATCCGCGAAGCCGCTCTGAACTCCCTAACTGATGCAAATGATTTGCAATCCCCAAGCTGACTCAAATGATTCGCGAATTCACCCGCTCCGAACTACCGAACTGACTCAAATGATTTGCGATACCCAAACTGACTCAAATGATTAGCGATCCCGCTCCGATTTCCCGAACTGACTCAAATGATTCGCGAACCCGCTCCGAACTCTCGAATTGATTCAAATGATCCGCGAAGCCGCTCCGAACTCCCAAACTTGTTCTAATGATTCACGCTCCATACTCCGAACTCCAAAAATGACTAAATTGAATGCATGCATGACAAACGGTGCACTTGCTGAAAAAAAAAATTCTTGAGTTACTCGACTACTCGTGGTTCATGCTATTGTTAATGAAAACACATTAAATAGTTTATGACATTACATATTCAAATATTCATGTAACAGCCAGTATTTGTATCTGTAACAATCACAACATTTTTCGTATATCTGCATTCGGATACAATGTTCAAGGGCGTAACTTTGGGTCTACCATTGGGGGGGTTAAACTTGCGGCATATTAATTAATTAATTAATTAAATAATTTTCTTGTGTAAAAGGTAACATGCTAATTTGCATAATTTAATTATGCACCCCCCCCCCCCCCCCCCAAAAAAAAAAAAACCAAACAAACAAAAAAAAACGGGTGACTGTATTGGAGCAAACAGCAATTTAAGTTACAATTCAGTGACATTGGTTATACACATCCCTGGCACCCTCTGGCTTTACCTCACAGGACACTGGCAAACCAACATCTAGCCACCCAACTCCAGTCAACAAAACAGCATAATAACAAAAACTAAAATAACAGCATTAAAAACTTTCAAATAGAGAAAATGAAAGTGCAATTATATTATCACTTTGCATGAAATAAGACTCAAAAGTAGATAAAAAAAATAATAATTGTGTTTGCATTTAGCCTCTGATAACATCAAATTCAGAAATTGAGAAAATACAAGTGTGGACTGACGTTAACCTTAGTTGTGCTTTGATTAATTTTGTCACTTTGCAAACTCCATGCAAAAAAAAAAATATATATATAAATATATAATATATATATATATATATATATATATATATATATATATATATATATATATATATATATATATATATATATATATAATTATAATTATAATTATAATATATTATAATCATCTCAAATTGAACCGGAGGTGGTAAATTCCTAATAATAATTTAACGTTACGTAATTTTTTAGGTATTTTAATAAGATAGATACCTAAAATACGTTGCGCATACAACTCAATTAACGCGATCATTATAAAGGTGTTTGAACAACAAAACACATCCACTTGCACATATTTGACAATCGGAATATCAGATATATCCTGCTATAGCTAACAAATTTGTGAAATTAGAATAAAAAAGCAAATAAAAGCAGATCATCAGTCATCAGAGCTGACAAGCAATGAATGATTCGTCTCCATGGGAACCATAAAGCAATACTACGATCAATAACGGTCGCCTTGAAAAACTTTTAAACTTACGTGTGAAAAGGTTAAGTAAGGCTTACATTTAAATGTGTCTTTGTTTTGTTTTGAGTGTATGGTCAATAAATAAAGTAATTAAAAAGATGGGCACAAAACATGTTTGTCATGTATCTACTCCCCACACTTTGAGAAACGCTCAGCTAACTTAACAGCCAATTTAGTGTTTGGTCAGGATTTTCTTTTCTTTCTTTTTTTTTTTTGGCAGGTGTCGACAAACAATGAAAAATTGTTGTCTGGCTGCCTTTCAGTGTCCTTTTCATCTTTCCGTCAGCTTTTTCCACCCATTCATCCCAGGGACTGCGCAAAATAGTGAACAAACTTGGTAACGTTAGAGAAAGCAGGTTGGGTAATACCAAGTAGTCGGTGCGGAGGGCGGGGGGTACGTTACAGATTATTTAAAATATGATACTATCTTTCTTGCTGGCAAATGAAATTAATAAAGAAAACGAACAAAAGTATTTATTCTGAATATTTCATATTATTTTAATCTGAATGGTTTGATGATATTGAGGGGGTTATATTAGTTGGATCTGATTTTTGGGGGGGTCATGACCCCCCTAACCCCCCTGCAAATTACGCGCATGACAATGTTGTACAGTTACTTGATAAGACCATTATTACTTTTTATCTTTTCTTTTTCGTAGTTACCAATGAACAAGTATGTCATGTTAAACTAAAATAATTATTAATTTCTCAAATAATATTTATCATGCAAGCAGAGAGATGTCATGACAAATGCACATGCTTTTTGATCATTACAAATAATAATGTAAATTATTTTCATAGAATAGGAGACATGCTGTCTCTCGCATCACATACATTATCAGTAGTTAAGGATGTGGTCTTGAAGAGGACCCTTTTTTCTCTCATTTCGACTCGGTCTTGACTTGGACTCGGTCTCGACTAGTCCTGGACTTGGACTTGACTTGGACTCGACAAAGCTGGACTTGACTTCAGCTCTACTGAAAGGTTATAACAATTATAATAAAACAAGAACAAGAACATTTCTGAAATAATGTAAATAAATAATGTAAATATAATTGTATTTTTTAAATATTTTGATATTTAAATATAATAAATATTGTAAGTCGGTTTAACTGATCGAATGCAGGTGTGTTTATAATGATGAGAATCATAGGAACTGAAAATTAAATGAAAAACAGATTTCCTTCAAATTACATAGAAATAATCAGAGTATTTGTTTTTATTAAACATTTCTGTTCCTAAAAATTACAAGGTTTTAATGTGTATATATTTAGTTATATGAATATCTGAACATACAAAACATCCATGGAAAGAACATGTATCTGCTTGAAAACTAAAATATTTTATTCTAGCTTCATGCATTATTTTTTCAACACTTTAATGTGTGTCATAAAAAAAAAAAAGAAATAACATTTTGAACCAAAATCTGAAAAAATACTATAAATTGGATTTAGATTGATAATCAAAACGTAGATGGAGTCGATCAACGCCCCAAAGCTTGACTGCAATTATTATCTCTTCATCGGTCAACATTTTATTCCATAATGTTACAGTTTTGATGCTGTTTCATGTCAGATGATCGTGTTCTTACATGTGCTAGTAAGTGTATTTTCTTTTTCTTCTTCACTTGTGTTTTTTGGAAAAATTCTGTACAGAAGATGTGTACTAGCGCCCTCTACTGTATAACAATGAAAACACGGATTCTAGGAGTATAGATCAAATATATTCAGAATTATTGTAAGTATAAGTCAAGTATAATTAAATTACATTTTAATTATATTGATGAGGAGTACATAAAGCCCATTTTTTGAAGTACATAAAAAGTAATGTAAAAGCATGCTTTACTATTTTAAGAAGTATACTGATAGCACACTGGAATAAACTTCTTTTTCTTAAGGGTAAACCTGAGCACAGTCAATGATTCACATGATTTGTGTCTGCAGCATGACTGGATTTATGTTTATGATTTCTGTCAGCATACGATGATAGTTTGGGGGGGTAAACAGTGTTATATCTGTAGGATTTAGTCGATCTTGTTGGAGTGTGTGAGGAAGAACATAAGCTTGTGTTTAGGAGTGAATTTCTTGGGAGCGCAGCTTGAGGTACAGTAAGCAATGATGAGGAAGATGAGGGTCATGAGTCCTAAAGCAAATGATTCTACTGCAAACCCCAGGTAGAGTAATCGACGATTCCCTGTTCAGACAAATTCCTCACCTGTTGAATAGCTGCAAAGGGAAGTGATAAGAACATTAAAAAAAAGTAGTTTAGCATCATTGCATGTTGGATTTCTACACTAGCTACATTTATGCAGCCAAATCATCTGTTAGTAATCAGATAGATGACTTAATCAGACTGAAACGCATTCATGTAAACATCTCAGTCAATCCGAGATAAAACAATCTGACTGAGCTCGATCCCAATTCAATTTTGATTCATCTAGAAGGGGGAAGTAGACCTATTCTAACATGATCGAGAGGATATGTGAACACTGGATCAGAATGAAAACTGAACTGGAAATTACTGTTCATCTTCATTGCTCTTTAAAAAACAAAGAAGCCATGGCAGGGGAACAGTATCTGCAAACAGCAGGAAACTGAAATGATGCATTTAAAAGTTAATGGCCAAACAGATGTTTTTAAAACTTCACACTGTTGCCACAGATGAAATATAACACATAACATTAAATATTTTTGCAAGGTTAAATGTTGATAATTAGTAACTCAAACAACTCTCTTCTTATCCACAGGTCGTGCACATCTGCCATGTTTGTGGTTTAATTGATGTGGTGTGGTCAGTGTGAGGTGACAATGACACAAAATTTGTAGCTCAAACATTTGAGTCTCAGATGCAGTTCGGCATCATGACATCAAATCTGATGAGATAAACAAAATGTGTCTTCTGTCAGCTTCTCAAAAACACCAATATTCTGTCCACAAGGTGGCACTGCCACGAAACGTTTTGAGTATCTTCAGGGCAAGGTGCCAAAGACAAATACCAAGCTTTGAAATGACACTTTGTCAAAATTCAACAAGGCATTGTGTACCCTGCATGCTGCTCTGAATGTAAAGACACCAGTCCTGTGAGTTTTGGCCAAAACATTCAGATGTTAAAAGCCAGACTGTGAAGCAAATTTCATCTAGTGGAAACTTTTTTGCAATATCACCAACAAATTTTTAGCACAACTTTAGATTTATGAATTTGAAATTCACTGGTACAGTTCACATTCAAAGTACGAAAGGAATGGAATTGTATGGTTCACGAACAAAATCCTAATACTGTAAATTGATTTGTTATAGCTACCTCAAATTTGGAGCACAACTTGTTTAGAGTTATGACTTTCATTAAAATACAGTTTTAGATTGAAACATGTTTAGGAAAATACATAATTTTATATAGATTTTGTATTTTTGTGCAATTTTAAAACAATACACAAACTTACATAACTTTTCTAAATTTTTTAAAGGTAAAGTTTTCAAAAGTTAAGTTGAAGTGACACCAATAAGTGTTGTAAACATTGATCAGTCGTGAGTATGTATGATGCAACTTTTGGTAACCTCAAAATTTAGTACCAACTCTTTACAAACCAGTCAAATACAGGAGAAAATGTGGATGTTCTTAAGAATATATTTGTAAACTTCATGCGAAATATTGTAGTTATAGCTATATAAATATATATATATATATATATATATATATATATATATATATATATATATATATATATATATATATATATATATATATATATATATATATACTTATGAATAACTCACTAAATTTGAATAAGAAATTAAAATACAAATAATCCCAACACTCTGCATTTATTTACTTGCATAAGTTATTTCACCTCCTACAGAATGTTTGGATAAATTGCCGTGTGTTAGAGATACAAATCAGAACTTTTAACAATTCAGTCCTGAAGCAGATAATCAAGAATCATTAATGCAACCAAACATAATGATATTCATTCAGGAAGAACCGGTTCTGTCGTGTAAATAGCAAATCCATCATGGCACGAGCGCAACTGGCTCTTAAAGGGAATAAAAGATGAGACTATGATTGGTTTATATTTCATTTTATTGTAAATGACAAAAACATTTTGATTCAGATATACATTATTAAATGCAAAAAGTCTGGCTGTGCTTAATGGGTATAAACAAGCACACCCCTGTTCCCATTAAGCTCACATCATGTTTTATCCAAAATTCTAGTTTTTTTAAACAACCTTTTGTAAACCTTTTTTTTTTTTTTTTTTTTTTTTTGGAGGTACAGTCAATCGCAAAAAAAAAAAAAAAAAAAAAACCCAGAACACTAAAATCAAGCACCAAGGCATTCAATTTGATCAGTCATATATTCATAATGAAGTGTCATTTAAAGGAGCTATGTGGAGGTTTTTACTTTAAAAAAATCTTTAAGATAGAGTTTTTATTTGTACATGTATGAGCCAACCATTATGTAAAAAAAGAATGACACCTCGACTGTCCAGCACGGTTGCCTCTATCAGCCTGTAGGCTCAATTGTGTGTGGAGGAGTCGGGCCCGAATTGGCGCGAAAATTCACAAAATGTGACGTCATGCACGTTCTCGTCTATTCGGGCTTACAACCGTACGGCACGCCAGCCATTATAGTAAGCAGCGGTAATAGTGTTTTCAGATGGACTCTGTGGATGGAAAGAAGCGATCAGCCTCCGGCAGCACAATTCAGACACCAACGGACACTCCTCGTGAGTAAAAAAAATAAAATAAAAACCTAGTTTGGCAAAAAGAGAGAGCGACCGGCGTCAGTGGTTGCTGCAGCAACCCTGGTTGATGTGGTCGTGTTCGTACGAGCGTGCGCACTGAGAAAGAGCATGAGACTGGCTGCAGTTCCTCTAACGGTTAGTTAGACATTTAAGAACCTACGCAATGCTCCTTTAAGCTCATTGCAACATCTAGATTAGTCCATGTTCAGCTAAGTAACACATTCAAAAATCAAATAAAACAAACCAATAAAACATTTCATTCATGGGGATGAACACAGAAACTACTTCATTATTCTCTTATTAATTGGATGTCAGCTTATCTCTGGTCTCTTCAGGCTGGAATAAACTACAGGAATTCTGTACATTAATACATTAATCAACCCCTAGCAGATCTATACAGGTGGAGCTGGGGAAGGTGGAGGGTTTCTGAAGCTGCAATTGCTACGGCAAGCACTAGTCATTTATTGAATGTTGAGCAGTGAGCTAATGGGCTACAGATATAGGAGAGAACCAATCAGCTGTACCATGTGATAATGATGTCATTAGGTCAGATTGAGTTAGACCTATCGGACTGCGCCATCTAGAGTTTCATGCCAGGACTCTGTATGTGTTGTTTGATATGACTTTGAGATTTGGAAGAACATTAGCTTGTGTTCAGGTGAATTTCTTGATGAAGCGCAGTTTGAGATAAGCGATGATGAGGAAGATGAGGGTCATGATTCCCAGAGCCAAATGATTCTGCCACAAATCCCAGGTTGAGTAATGGATGCCCTGTTCACTCAGAAAGTCCTCACCTTTCGTGCAGCTGCAATGAGAAATGATGAGAACGTGATCAATACTTGTGTGTGTGTATATACTCCAAAATTGCTGAATGGAAAGGTAAACATGTTAGTAGGTTTGCGATGAAAAGTAGTCGAGCATGGTGAACTGTAGTGGAATGAGCCTGTTTTGGCTTCTAAAGTGAGTGATGTAGCTGATAACGAAAGAGGGCTCGTAGCTGTGGGAATATAATTCGAGGAGCTAATGCATGAGAGAAGCATTATTTCAGAAGACATTGTGGCTGGAGTGGCAGCCCTTCTTGTGGGAAGAACTACGAGTGTAAAGACCTGCGACTCAACCCGCAACACACAGCACGTTACATCTCTCTAATTTCCTCTTCTTTCTTTCAGTCTTGCTTCTTCACTAACACCATCTTGTTTCTCTCTGATGCTTCATTCATGCTGCACTTCAGAAAAGGCTCTACAGCAATGCTTTTCTCCCACAACAAAAATGCATGTGGAATCCTTTGATTCTTGGACACATTTGATTTCTTGCCATATATTTTTCATACTACAGCCTTGGGAACTCATGCACTTCACATCAACCTTTTTAACACACTCCTGGCCTTCCTATGCAGCTGTTGTTTCTGCTCTTCATGAAGGCCTTGATTAGCCGCTCAGGGGAGTTTCATTGCCTCACTCATTTTAGTAGCATTGACTCACTTCAAGAGTTCTCGCTCAGATTTTCTTATCTGTTTCATTCCTATTTTCTCTGCTTTCATGTTAATTTTACTTGTTTCTAAAAAATGTCTGTGCATTTGTCTCTTTACATATCTACATACAGACTTGCAAAGGCCTGAAAAAAGGCCTTTTCTGGCCTGACGGTGCACAGGCTTCTTTACACTGAACAACAGTCTGCTTACCATTCTGCTTTGAATACTGCACGTAAGAGCTACTATTCAAGCATCATTGGTAACGCTGCAACAAATTCTAAATCGCTGTTTAAGTTTCCTCTGTTGACCAGTTTACGTTTCTTCATTATTTCACTGGTAAGGTTGAGGGTATATATAGCACTTTAAATACCATCACTCCTCTTGAGTTAGTTAATATCCAGCCTTCAAACTTCCCAACTACTACCTTTTCAAACTTTGAAATGGTCAGAGATGATTTTATTATAAGTACAGTGAAGTCCATGAACTCTACAACCAGTATTTTAGATCCGGTTCCCTGCTTGGTCATCATGAACTGCCTTGCATCAATCTGTCCTTTTATGACTTCAATTGTGAACTTGTCATTGACTTCTGGAATTGTTCTTCCAGAACTAAAAATAGCTAAAATATGTCCGTAAGAAGACTGGTTGTGATTTATCTGATTTATCCAATTACAGGCCGTTTTCTAACCTCCCATTCTTGGCTAAAGTTCTTGAGCGTGTTGTGGCTGTTCAGTTAAATAATCGGCATGCAGTATTTTGGTCTTGTTAGACCTCAGTGCTGCTTTTGACACTATATGTCACTATCTTCTGCTTGACAGGCTGGAAAATTGGTTGGGTCTTTCTGGAGCTGTCCTCAATTGGTTTCGGTCTTATTTAACGAATAGTGCCAAGTTTGTTGGCTTGGGTAACTACAAATCAGATACCGTGCCTGTTCGACAGGGAGTTCCTCAGGGTTCAGTATTGGGTCCAATATTATTTAACATTTATATGCTTCCACTTGGGCAGATCATTAGAAAACATGGTCTTGGGTATCACTGCTATGCGGATGATACGCAGATTTACATCACCACTAGCCCTGATGTCCATTGCTCATTAATAGCTTTGCGTGGTTGTTTAGCAGAGATCAGTATCTGGATGCATAACAACTTCCTAAAGCTGAATGGCTCCAAAACTGAACTGATGCAGATTGGTACAGTAGCAGCGATTCGTAAGGCCGAGCAGATCAGTTTGATTGTTGATTCTTGTATCGTAATCCCCACTTCACAGGTGCGAAATCTTGGTGTCATTTTTAATCCACAATTATAATTTCAAGCACACATAAAACACATCTCTAAAATTGTGTCTAAAACACATTCTCTCTTTTGCAGACACTGAAAGGCATATACATGCCTTCATAACAATTAGGTTAGATTATTGTAATGCCTAAATCGTTGAGCAAGCTTCAGTTTATACAAAATTCTGCTGCTCGTGTGCTCACTTGTCCTTCTCCTCGTGAACACATTACACCGGTTCTTTCACAATTACACTGGCTTCCCGTAAATGCGAGAAATTCTAATTTTAACATACAAGGCACTTCATGGGACTGCACCTGAGAATCTTTGTGATCTCATCAGTCCTTATATTATATACGCTCTCTTCGCTCTACTAACTCTCTTTCACTTCACCAGCCATCATGTAAGCTAAAGACCATGGGGGAAAGAGCCTTTTCATATAAAGCCCCTAAGCTATGGAATGTACTTCCTCTGCACGTCAGAAATGCACCAACGTTGGGTGATTTAAAAAGTTGATTGAGGCAAATTTATTCAAGACTGTCTTTCTATAATGAAGTGTTGTATTGCTTTTGGTGTTTTGTTTTATTTTATTAATTGCTTTATTACTGTAGTGCTTTGGGTTTAAGAAAAGTGCATTACACATAAAATGTATTATTATTATTATTAAATATACTTAAGTAAAGCCGAAATGCATCAAATGTGGCCTTCTTTTTACAGTCACATAGTTCTTTTCAAGTAACAAACGTCTCTTGTATTTCCATTTCTCAAACACACTTTATTTCTGCAGTATGTATTTCAAGTAACAAATGTTACTCATATGCAGCTTCATACTCACACTTGTATTTCTAGGCCACTTGTGTTCTTCATGTCACACAGGGTGAGGCCAGTGAACTCATTGATTTCCACAGCCTGCAAAAACATTCATCATCAACATCATCCACAACTACACATTACCGTTCACTAAAACAATAAACCTTAAATTAATTACTAATAACAAAAAATATACTACACCTACACAAATGTTTCTCAGCTTTTACCTACTGTCTTAACTGCCACACACATTTACGTAGACTACTTCTATATAAATATAAAACGTTATACATTTCATGCAAATCAAACAATCCAGGAGAACATGGACACTTTAAAACTCACAACAAGACCATAGCGAGGAATACTGAGATACTTCAACCAGTTCAACCAGTCAGCAACACTGGGGAGATTCACCAGCAGCCCCGAGAAGATCTGAACACATGGAGAAACAACACTAAATATTGAAGGTAACACTTTTTACGGCACCATGTTTATACACTCAAACTATGAAAACAGATTGGATGACACATTTAAAACAATACATAATACTGCCCTTTATTCTTATACTTTGATAATTACATAATTATTTATATAGATATACTGTATATATCTACACATACATACATAAACACACAGTTAGCTATACATAAATGCATACCTATATATATATATTTATATAGAGAGAGAGAGAGAGAGCGAGCGAGCGAGAGAGAGAGAGAGAGAGAGAGAGAGAGAGAGAGAGAGAGAGAGAGAGAGAGAGAATGTGCAGTGAAGATGAGTTGCATAGAGTTATTGGGCAACCCTACACTTCCCTACACTAAAGTGCAGTGTGTTTAATGTCCATGTTTAGTGGTCTGATAGCATGAAGGTAGAAAATCCTTCTGAGCTTCTCCATTTTTGCCATCAGACTGCGGAAGCTAGCATTAAAAGCCGCGCAAAAGCTCCGCTGTTTTCCAGATGACGACTAAGAGTATTTATCAAGAACAGTTTTGCATCATCTACGCCTCTTCCAGCGCGATGTGCAAACTGCAGCGGATCTAAAAGTGGTCCAGCAACTGTCATTATATACCTCTTGATCTCTTTTTTAAAAATCTCCATAACTAAGGAGGTCAAGGCGATTTGGACGGTAATCTTTCAAGGAATTTGGTTTAGTTTTTTTAGGTATCGGTACAATAATTGAACTTTTCCACAAATCAGGTACCAACCCTTGATCTAATGATGACTGAAAAAGTAACTGGAGAACTTCACTGAGCTGGTCAGCGCAGTATTTCAGTGTTCTACTACATATCCCATCTGGACCTGGGGCCTTGTTAAGCGGAGTGGCCTTCAGCTGTCTTGATATATTAGATAAATTAATTTTAAAATTATTAGAAGTACTCAAGGTCTTTTTAAAAATGGTAATCTCATCAATGACCGAGGATGTATCTCATCGAGAAAAAAAGTCATTAAACTCATTAGATAAAATTAAATCATTGTCAATGTTTCCACTTGGAATGTGGATCTTTGGTACTGATGTACTCACTGCAGCCATACTCTTAATTCCTTTCCAGGCAGCTTTGAGATTACCTTGCATGAACACATCCTCAATCTTATTTTTATAATTATTTTTAGCGATTTTAATTGCTCTTTTTACTTCCCTATTTATCTGTTTTTTCTCCTCATTGGTCCCCACAAAAACTATTCTCTTCTTCTCGTTCAATATGCATTTTAACTCCTTTGTGATCCAGGGTTTATTATTAGGATACAGAGTGATCTTTTTCGTAGGTATAACAGAATCAACACAGAAGGTTACATATTTAGAAATGGTAACCACCTGATCGTTCAAATCAGAAGATGTATTCAAAAACATATTCCAATCGGTGCAATCTAAACACCCCTTCAAAACTTCAATATTAGAAGGTGTCCATTCTTTCAAGTCGTGTTTCTTTCTTAACTTGCTTTACAATGGGAATATATCCAGAAGTCAGTAAAATCATATTGTGACCAGCTGAACCAAGAGGAGGTAAAGACAGAGATTGATACGCTCCCAGGATGGGACCGTAACATCTATCCAAGACTTTATCACCGCGAGTAGCGCAGGTAACATATTGATGATAGCCTTTTAGATGTTTGTCCATAATACAATTGTTAAGATCCTCTAAAACAAATTTGGGAGCATCTGGGGATAAATGATCAAGTTTCTCTAGGGTGTTTTTAACCATCTCAAAAGCCACATCAAAGTTGGCGCGTGGGTGAGTATATACCACAATAAAAAACAGCTGAGGGAACTCACGAGGGAGGTAAAAAGCACGTACAAATATTGCAATGAGTTCGATATCTGAATTACAAATCTTAAAATGCACAATTGCTTTTTTACACAAGCTTTCCTTAATATAAACACACACACCTCCTCCTCGACTTTTGCCTGTTGAATGTTTGTCTCTATCAAGTCGAATAGGTGTTCCAAAACCTTCAATCTTTAAAGTACTATTGTCAACTGAATCATCCAGCCAAGTTTCGGTGAATACCATCATGTGACTGTTTTTTAAATTCGTGCATAAAACTCACATTGGCTTTTAGTTCATCAAGTTTATAGCGAAGCGAGCGTACATTGCTTAGAAGTATTCCAGGCAGCGGGATGAATCTTTGAGCTCTCTTTAGTCTGCGTCAAACTCCACCACGCTTCCCGTGTTTCCTCCTAGTTTTCCTTTTCAATTCCTGAGTGTTTGCAGAAGACTGGAGAATTTCTTCGGGAATATCCCAGGCAGGGTCGACAAAGCTAGCATTAAAACGCAGACCCATCAGGAACTCCCTGGCCAATACTAGCACGCTCTCCACCGAAACTCCGCCATTCACCAAGACGGTCGCATTTTCCCCAGTTGATAACTGGCAGCAGTAACATAAGGAGCACCAACTTCCACAGACTTATCATTTTCTTAAATGTTGATAAGAACGAATTAAGAACGATTTAAAACAAGACAGAAACCAACATATACAATTGAGGCACACACGCAGCTCAGCCAGTCGCCGCAAGAACAGCGCCCAGAATGTAAACAGCCATGGCGATGACCGCTGTAAACTCACGAGGCAAATAGAACGGGCAGCACATGATCATTAGATGCTCCAGATGAGTTGAACGGGAACGCGTCAAAGTGGTGATGTTCCTGGGGTCACACCATTTGTTGTTGACCATGAAACAGACCCCTCCACTTCTGGTTTTGCTTGCCTCCATAGTCCTGTCCATCTGAAAAAGAGAAGCTATCAGACAGTATTACAGCTTCTTCCGGTCCCGAGGGGGTCAGCCATGTTTCTGATTATGTTGAAAGTGATGTGACATTCAGCCAAGTACGGTGGCCCATACTCAGAATTCGTGGTCTGCATTTAACCCATCCAAAGTGCACACACACAGCAGTGAACAGACACACACCCACACTGTGAACACACACCCAGTGCAGTAGGCAGCCATTTATGCTGCGGCGCCCGGGGAGCAGTTGGGGGTTCGATGCTCAAGGGCACCTAAGCCATGTTATTGCTGGCCCGAGATTCAAACCCACAACCCTTGGGTTAGGAGTCAAACTCTCTAACCACTAGGCCACTAGGCTTATGTCATGATGGAATCTTATCCTGGCTCTGAGATCATCCATCTTGTTCTCAAGCGATTGGACATTGGCTAACAGGATACTGGGCAAAGGTGGACTGTGAGGTCTGGTCCTCTGATCCATCTCGGCTCATCTTGATTGAACGTCAGTGAATTTATTCCATGTTATGATTGATGATCAGCTGACTTTCTCAGATCACATAAAACTGTCCGATCCTAAAAAATTTGCTTTATTCAACATCAAGAAAATCAAGCCCTGTCTTTCATAACATGCTGCACAACTCCTTGCTCAAGCTCTTGCTCTGTCCAGGCTGGACTATTGCAATGCTATCTCTGCAGGTCTTCCAGCCAGTTCTATCAAACCTTTACAATTAATCCAGAACGCGGCAGCAAGATTCATTTTTAATGAGCCAAAAAGAATTCACGTAACAGCCTCTGTTTATCAATTTGCACTGGGTTCCAGTAGCTGCTTGCATAAAATTCAAGGCATTGATGTTTGCCTACAACACTACCACTGGCTCTGCACCCATTTACCTAAATTTCTTACTTCAGATTTATGTGCCCTCTAGAAGCTTACATTCTGCAAGTGAAAACTCACTATTCTAATTCTATTCTTTAAAAAAAATCTAACTACTTTTCTAATATTTTTGTATTCTATTTTCTTTTCATTTATTATGCAATTGTGTGTGTATTTATGTATGTATGTGTATGTATATATGTATGTACATATATATGTGTGTATATATACATATATATATATACATATATATATATATATATATATATATATATATATATATATATATATATATGTGTGTGTGTGTGTGTGTGTGTGTGTGTGTGTATGTGTGTGTGTGTGTGTAAAGAAATTGAACACAGCTTGCTCTATTCTTTTTTTTATTATATCTGTTTTCTTTTTATTTATTATATTAGTTAAAAGCCCATGCTTCGTTTACTGTGTTAACCTAACTGAGACTTGTTATAGCACTTATATTTCATTGCACTTTTTGTTGTTTTTGATTGCTTCCACTGTCCTCATTTGTAAGTCGCTTTGGATAAAAGCGTCTGCTAAATGAATAAATGTAAATGTAATGTTCCATATGCGGTTCAATATCAACCAATAAGATTCCATGTACTATGTCGCGTTTTCATTGGTCAGTAGTTGAAGCCTATTTCTGATTGGTTGTTGCCGTTTTGACAGCGTTTATGCCAAGAGCAAAGAGAAAGAAATTGAAGAGAAGAGTACCGAGAAACCTGAGCGAGCCCAGAAAAAATTCTTACAAGAGCATCGTGTATCTGAGAGCGTGCGCCGAGTTCCAGCGCGCGAGCAGAGAGATTCGTGCTCCGCACATTATATTCCGCGCACGAGCAAAGAGATTCGCGCTCTGCACATTATATTCCGCGCACGAGCAAAGAGATTCGCGCTCTGCACATTATATTCCACACACGAGCAAAGAGATTCGCGCTCTGCACATTATATTCCGCGCACGAGCAAAGAGATTCGCGCTCTGCACATTATATTCCGCGCACGAGCAAAGAGATTCGCGCTCTGCACATTATATTCCGCGCACGAGCAAAGAGATTCGCGCTCTGCACATTATATTCCGCGCGCGAGCAGAGAGAGTGGATGCACTCCACCAACTTACATGTTCATATGTATTGAGAGTGAGGAGTCACGTGCCGATTTGGGTTGATTTGCACACATATGGACATTGGGAATTATAATGTTTACGATGTAAGTCACCTTGCATTCACGCTGTTAATGGCTTTAATCTAACCAGGACATTTACATCTTGCAATCACACATTTAACTACCCTAGCTAACCCAGAACTGGTTTGTCCACTTTGCAGCCCCCAACACACAAACCTGTTACAGTATGTGTCATCGGGTTAAAATGAAATCATAACTAAACATACACAGCTTTAGCCAACATCAAAACATGTTGGAAACGTTCGTATACAGTACATTGAACATCTCGTTACAATCTAGTGTTTACGAAACAGTCGCAGTTAATTACTTTGTCATTTTGGTCAAGAAGTGCATTCTAAATGCAATGTAATTACAATACACTAAAACGCATGTGAATAAACTTACTTTGGCCAGTACAACACTGTTTTCATCACCTGCTGTAGATGGACCCAGTCACAGCAGAAAGCCTCGTAACTTTCCAAAGACTTGTGGCTTTTAAACTCCTGCATTGTGTAGCCTAGTAACTTAAACCAAAAACATGATAATTCCCAATGTCCATATGTGTGCATGGAGGTAATGGTCCAGGTCTCTGTGCCGCTGCAGGGAGCTCGTATGGGTCGATATTTTGGATGCTTGAGAGCTTCTCCAAATACTGCTGTTTTGCGCTTGGTGTGACCTAAAAAAAACTGTATTCCATTGTTCCTGTGTTTTCCATATGTATCGTGTGAGGTACTGGAGCAGTTTTTAATGCAGCAGTAACTTCCAGGCATGGTAAAACAGTGCAGAATTGCGAGAACCTCCTCTACTACCGAGTTAACAACACATTTAAACAATCCTGTTTCGCTGCCGGTATCCTGCCAACATGGCGCAGACTGTGATATCGAGGGAGGGGCTTTGTGCTATGACGACAACTCCTCATTCTCAATAGGAGGTGGCATGCAAATTCCACTCGCCAATACTTATTGGCTGTTTCTTGTGTACTGCTCAGAGGTGATTCTAACGTCAGTATCCATGTAATGTCAAACGTGACTGACTTAAAGGTGAAACACTCACCATACACTTTATTTGGTGCAATTGCTTGGTAACACAAATTGCTTATTAGCCAATCACATGGCAGCAACTAAATGTGGTGAAGATGACTTGCTAAAGTTTAGACCGAGCATCAGAATGGGGATAAAAGGGGATTTAAGTGACTTTGAAAGTGTTATGGTTGTTGGTGCCAGATGGGCTAGTCTGAGTATTTAAAAAAACTGCTGATCTACTGGGGTTTTCACCCGCAACCATCTCAAAGGTTTACAGAGAATGGTCCGAAAAAGAGAATATATATATATATATATATATATATATATATATATATATATACATTTTCTGCATACATATTATAGATTTTACACATTTATATTTATAATTTGTATAATTACATTCATTATTGCATATACTAATGATAACCCTTAACCATGTTACACTCACAGCCTCGTAAAATAGTGCTGTTGTGTGTGTGTGTGTGTGTGTGTGTGTGTGTGTGTGTGTGTGTGTGTGTGTTTCTTTACCATCATGAACACAAATATCATGTTAATGACGATGGTAGCGATGCCCACCACCGTCTGATCAGCGGAGATGGCTAGAGTCATGGAGGTGGCTGTGTAAGACACCAGAACGATGGAGAAGAGAAAGATGAAGAACGCCTCGGCCGTTGCCTTCAGACCTGCACAGGAAACACAAACACATGAGACTGCATGTTCCTTACCAGACAAACATGAACAATGGCAATGTGAGTCTGACCGATCATCCAGTACACGACACAGCTGAAGATGATGGACGGGATGGTGCGCAGAGTCAGGATGTCAGACAGGACCTTAGACAAGAAGTACACCGAGACTCTGTAGTATCCACTGATGTACTCGTGCCTGAAGACATCATCAAACACTCAATCAATCGAATTACAGTCATAATGTCAACTGCACATAAAACATCACTAATCACATTCACAAGACAATCTTAACATAACAATTTTTATTCATATTTTCTTTCCTTATTTAAAATAATTAAGATTACCTCCAACTTGTCTTAGATCCCCAAAGGTAAAAAATTTTTTAAGTTTAAGTTTTCACCCACTATGGGACATTTGCCATGGAACACTTTAAACAATTATAAAGCTACAATGGAAACATACAGTAGCTTTGCTCAAGTAGATGTTCAAGTTAACAATTAAAGTGCCCGTAATATGGGTAATGAAAGGTTAATATTTTGGTATTTCAAACCCCTCCTTTGCATGACGCTTATCTGAGGTGATTGGTCAGATTGGTCTTATTTCATTTCATTATGCCTGTAATGGCTGATAAAGCAGCATTTGTGAGCAAAGTGGTGCTTTGTGTATGTACGTTATTATTGCGTTATTATTTTTACCACTGCTAAAGTGGCACCTAGTGGCAAAGAAGGAATTAGCATTTTCACACGTGCACACATCACACACCAGGAAGCACTTGCGCCCTCAGATCACTTGGACGTGGTGTGTAAGAGATATAAACAATATAAATACTGTTCCTTTTCTCACACAAACCACAATGTGTACTTACGATGGGGAATTATTTAATTTGGACTTCTCAGTGCATGCTCTTTGAGGTGGTGACCATAGACCTGCATTATACAGTCCCTCCAGAAAAACGTGGATTTTTTTTTTTGTGATTGTTGCAGGCAAAAATCCTTGATTTTGCGGCACGTTTTCTTAAAAAATGCAATGGAATATGCAGGATATTTTAACAATTTTATGCGATGAAATTGCGTGAACTTGCAAAAACTGCGGTTTTATGAAAAAGAGAAAAAAGGTGATTCCCCCAACACCTTTTTCTCACTAAGCTACTACCTTAGTGTAAAGAGTAATTTCTTATTACTTCCTATGATAAGCAAGCATACTAAATCACAGAATATTTAAGTTGCAATCTCTTACTGCAACTTAAATTATTTGCCATTAATAATATACTTACAACTGTAAGTTTTTGGTACTGTTCTGTAACCAAAAAGTGCAATCTTACAACTGTAAAGTTGCACCAACTTCTGAATGAAACTACAACAGTACACTGTGAAAATGAAAACTATAACTGCGTAGACTCTAACATTGCTAGTAGCCTAGTGAGAACAGGGTGTTGGGGGAATCACCTTTTTTTCGCTATTTCATCAAACCGAAGTTTTCGCAAGTTCTCGCAACATAATTTGACCCCACTGTCATGTAACAAATTGGGAAACTGCTTCGCGCGGTCTTTTGCACTTATTTTTGTTGGCAAATAAGAATGATTTGCGCGCTTCAAGCTTCACCCTGGTTGTGTGTTCACGTCACATAATTACGTCACTTCATAAGGTTCCCATAGCAATAGAGAGAAAATAATGGTGCTTTACTTGTGTGAACTTTCTGCTAAGATATATGTGAGTTTTTTGCAACGAAAATACAGGGATTATAAAATCATGCTAGCCCCGCATATTTTGCTTGCTGAAATCTGCAATTTATGCTGCGAAAGAGCGGCGTATTTGAAAAAATTCAACCCCTGCATAAATATGGGGCCTTTTGCTGATTATGCATTAAATCAGGTGATCGCATAATCGCGTTTTTCTGGAGGGACTGATTATATGACTCACAGACAAGAATGGTTTGACCTAAAAGTATCAAAATGGAAACTACTGCGGAAACGAAGACACCTACATCTTGGGTGCCCTTGAGGTAAGCTAAAACATACCAAAATGTTATTTGAAAGTGAACTATCCCTTTAAAGAACGCAACACACATCTCCCGGAAATCCTGTATAATTCAACCAATCCGATGACGACTGCGACACTCCTGAAGTGTTTCCACTTTTGTGTCCCATATGCATCAGACATTTAGTCAACGGTCCATGGGCGTGACGTCTGAGACTAAACCAGAAATGACCAACAAGTGGGTGAGCAATATGCTAATGTTTCATGTTGATGTGTGTGTGTGTGTGTGTGTGTGTGGGTTGGGGCAGAGCTGACTGCTACCAATCACGTCCATTGGTGGCGGATAATGGACATTCCTTCAGATATGAAGGTAAGCTACGACATAAGCTTGGGGCTCCATGCGGTGGTCCCCAGACGAATAAGTAGTCATGGACCAACAGCGGAGGTTTATCAGGTATGGAGGGACTAGTTGAGTGGCATCACTAGATCCGTTGCAAAAACTCCATTTATGCCAATGATACTCCTCGACATGGCGAATACAGTCCGCCATCAACTAAAACTGCTGCCTCCACTGCTCCGTGAGCATTTCGTCTCCTCAAGACAAGGCCGCATTGGGGACACACGAGAGGCAGGATCAACAGACAGAGACCTGGCAGCCCCCTGCAACTCCACCGTCCACCTGGTTGTCTAGAGTTCATCTCCTGCCACTGGATATTGGATTCTGGAGTGAAGTTATGTAGATAGGGTTTGCGCACCTCTCTCTTCACATTAATGCACTCTCGGCGTATGCTATCACTTCACCATACAAGTCCTTCGGCGATAGGGTAAATGTGATGGAGGTCTTTAGCATGAACCCTGCACAGAGGCGGCACAAGCGTGATGGTCGTTGTGTGGATGGGTTGGAACAGCGTCCACCTTCGGTAGCTTCTTGTGTGACTGAGCAGCCCTCTTCAGGGGTCCGCACTGCTCACCCCCAATTGGGGGGAGGGTCTAGAAAAGGTAACCCAAACATTGCCTGTTCCCTACACTCCTGGGCGGCCCACCGCTGTCGTCAAGGCATCCCATTACTTTGAGTGAGACCCGACTTGCAGGAGAAGTCAGACAAGGATACACCTTCTTTTGGAAGGGCCTTCCAGAAGATGCCTGCTGTCTACATGGAGTAGGTTTTGCCATTAAAAGCAGACTGCTACAGAATATCCCAGAGTCTCCTGTGGGAATCAGTGAGCGGCTGATGGCTTGGCGCATTCTCCTTGCGAAAGGTTGCTATGCAACCTTGATAAGCACTTATGCACCAACTCTGGTTGCTGAAGAAAGCATCAAAGACGGCTTTTACGAGTCTCTTGACAGAGCTCTTCACAAAGTTCCTCACATTGATAAACTTATACTTTTGGGAGATTTCAATGCCAGAGTAGGCACCAGCAACATGCTCTGGCCTGGGGTAATCGGGAAACATGGTTTAGGCAACATGAACAAGAATGGCCTGTGACTCCTCTCCCTCTGCTCTGAGCATAAACTGGTCATAACCAATACAACTTTCCAAATGAAAAACAAATACAAAGCATCATGGATGCACCCCAGATCAAAACACTGACCCCTACTGGACTACATTATAACCCAGCAACAAGATCTACATGAAATCTCCATCACCCGAGCAATGCGTAGGGCGGAGTGCTGGACAGACCATCGGCTGATCAGATCCGAGATACACCTAAAGGTCCGACCTCAACACACCAGGCAACAACCCTCAAGACAGCTCAACGCTCGAGCTTTAAAATCTCCTGACATTACTGCATCCACTACCACTCATCCCCTACCCAATACAGCTGAAAGCACATGGGCTAACCTTAGCACAGCTATACAACAAACCGCTTACGATACAATTGGTTTCACCTCCAAACGTCACCAGGACTGGTTTGACAACAGCTCTCTTGAAATACACAACCTTCTGGAGGATAAGCGTAAAGCCCTCTCTGCCCACCTCTCCAATCCACAATCTCCCTCTCAACGCTCACACTGGAGTAAGATCCGTGCTGAGGTGCAACGACGGCTTCGCATAATGGAGAATGACTGGTGGATTAGGAAAGCCCATGAAATTCAAGGTAATGCTACACCAACAACTCTCAAGCTTTTTACAATGCAATAAAATCACTATATGGACCCCAAAAACGCAGAATCACTCCTATCAGATCTGCAGACGGCACAATTCTGTGTAACAGGGGAAACAGAATAAGAGTCTAGTGTATTTACCCAAGAAAGGTTAAATAAGGCCTAGGTTCGACTCTAGGAGGATTTAAATGAAAAAAGTTTGAGACAAATGTAAATTTAAACAATTAACAGCCGGCAATTTTATTGCAGAGACTAAAAAACTTTGAGTGAACAATTCTTCACAATGTGCATGAAATCACAATTTTTCTGGTTTCCACTCAAGAATGTGAAGTCAAGGAATAAAATAAAATAAAACCAAACAAAAAGTCTCAATAGTCCTTCTGGATCCCTTGTGTGTATGTGTGTGTAAAAGTTTCAAATGTCCATTGTGTATAAAGGCCTCTTTGTGTTTTCTACCCGGGTAGTGTGTATGTGCTTAGCTCGCAGTTCGGATCCGTGTTGAATCAAGATGATTCTTTTGAATCGTAGATCAGGGTCTGGCTCGCCGTTCAAAAGGTGAATCCTCAAACAGAGACCGCATACAAAAAAAAACAATCTGCACAAAACAATGCAGTCACATTAAACATTTCTAAATGTCAACAATTTCTACACCGACATTCACTATCAGCTGCACAAAATGTCTGCGAGTACAAATGTTAATCTAACATGTGAACACAAAAGTGCACATAAGCATGCTTAAACACATAAAAGTGCTTAAATATACAAAATATCCTGTTGTACAACACCTTTTTTTCCATTTGGTGCATTTACATACTTATAGATGCAATCATTTAACCAAAACAGTTAAACTAACGTTGTACACAAATTAACTCTATGCCAATTTGACCTTTTAAACATACAAAAATAATTCCTAAAACGTCATATATAACTCTGATTGGTTTTAAGGACATATAAAGTGAAAGATGAATGTCAATTTGAATGTCAAAGTAATGCATACATAAGCAAAACTCACCAGAGTTCTCGTAAAAGACAAACCAGTAATCAAAAGCATTGACTGGTGTTTTTTTTTCCTCAGTTACAGGATGAATTAGCAACCTAAACGATTAATAACATCCTTTATAAAAGAATATACACATAAAAACGAAGAAACATATTGAAATTAAATCGTTTGTGCAATCTCATGCTAACCTCGTGCGTGCATGTTCAGCTGGCTTCTTCGTCTGAATTCAATATACATCGACTCTCAACATACCGCGGAGTTAACCATCCTCTAGTGGTTCATCAAAGTACTGCACCAAAGATACCAGTTTCTTTTTCTTTTCTTTTTTTTTTTTAGCACACAAAACAAAAATAGTTATAAATAATTTTACTGTAGGACTAAAAAAAATAAGAAAATATGAATGTACAATTCAAAGGGGTTACATCCTCCCCTCCTGAACCTGCAAGCGTCTCTGCATGCAGTGTACCTATAAAATCACTGATCTATCAGGGGTCAGTATCCTAACCTCAGGAAAATCATCTGACTGAAGGGCTTGTGTGAAGGCTTTGTTTAACCCACTTAACAGGGATTGCATAACTAACACTAAGGGGTTTCCTAATGATGTGTAAGTTAGCCTATCAGGTGGCTCCCTGATTCTGGTAGAACGTCTGGACTCTGGCTCAGGTATTTCCTGCACAGGTGTATTTCCATTTCTTTCAACATTCTCAACTAGTATTTCACTGTCATCATCCTCTTTCCTCATTCCATTTCTTTTTCCATCAACAGGTTCCATCCGATCCATGATCAAATCCTCAGTACACTCATCATCGTTGACATCAACAGCCTCAGAATCCAGTTCCTTGACAGGTGAGTTTCCCACATTCTCTTCCAGGATGTCATCTGGTAAGTTTGTTTCTCCCTTTTCAGATAAAGCTACTTCTTCCTCTGCGTTTCTCCCATCCAATTGCTCAAATTCAACATCAAAACTTTCCACACCTCCAGAAGGTTCAAATGGTTGTGCATTTGGATTCAGTGTTGTCCGACAGGAACTTCCTTCCACCTCTTTTATGTAGGGCACGTCCTTGACAATGGTTATGGTGGGATATGTCTTATCCTGCATTATTTGTGGGAAGTAGAAATCTGGTTCTCCAACACTATCATACGCTTGTTCGTCGTCATCCTCTGGAACTATTAGCGTTTTCCTAGAACAAGTCGTTTTTTCCATTCCCTCCATCCTGTTGTCCTCATCACTGGAATAGGTGGGGGTTAAGAAACCACAGGGCAGGAGTAAATCTCGATGGAGGGTTCTTTCAGGTCCCTCAGCAGTAAGAGGCTTTATGACATAAACTGGAGAATCAGCTATTTGCTTGATCACTTGATAGATGGTCTTGCTCCATCGGTCAGCTATCTTGTGCTTGCCTCTTATGCCAACATTCTTGACAAGAACACGGTCTCCAGCTTGTAAAGTGGATTCTCTCACCTTCAGGTCATATCGTTGCTTGTTGCGAAGAGCTGTCTTCTTACTGTATTCAACAGCAATTTTGTAGCTTTCTTGCAGGCTCTCTTGAAGCTTTTTGACATAATCAGCATGACTTACTCTCTTTTCCCCTTCAGGCTTGATACCAAAGGCTACATCTATGGGAAGGCATGGCTGTCTTCCGAACATTAGCTGATAAGGAGAAAACCCAGTGGTGTCATTTTTCGTACAATTATAGGCATGTACCAGAGGCTGCACAAAATCACGCCATTTTATCTTGTCTTCTTCTTGAAGAGTTCCGAGCATTTGGAGAAGAGTTCGGTTAAACCGCTCCACGGGATTTCCACGTGGGTGGTAAGGAGTGGTCCTAGTCTTCTTTATACCCAGCAAAAGACAAAGGTCTTTGATCACAGCAGATTCAAAATCTCTGCCCTGATCGCTGTGCAGGCGTTCTGGTATCCCATAATGAATAAAGAAGTTACCCCAAAGTGCTTTAGCAACTGTTCTTGCTTTTTGATCAGCGGTTGGAATTGCTACAGCATACTTGGTAAAGTGATCAGTGATGACTAAAATGTTCTTGGTACCTTTACCATCTGGCTCAAGAGAAAGGTAGTCCATGCAGACTAGTTCTAAAGGTCGGCTGGTCTCGATGTTAACAAGGGGAGATGTTTTTTCTGCTTTTGCCTTCCTTCTGATACACCTCTCACAGATACTGACCTTGGTTTCGACATCCAATGACATCCTCGGCCAATAGAAACGTGTACGAACTAAATCCAAAGTCCGCTCCACTCCCATATGACCTACTGAGTCATGCAAAGCTTCTAAGACAACTGCCTTATACTTCTGTGGTAGAACTAACTGATAGAAGGGCTCTCCTCTATTCATTCGCTTCCTGTAAAGGACTCCATCAAGAACTACAAGTTGGTGCATCAGTCGAAGCATAAGTTGGACTTCTCTGGTTTCTTCCTGTCTGACACGGTAAGAAAGACGTTTCCCAGTGTTCAAGAGGTGAGTCACTCTGCTTATGACAGGATCATTTGCTTGCTCTACAGCCCAATCATGTTGCGACATCCTAGGAAGGGTGCTGGAACCAGGAAGAAATTCAGCTTGGGAGAATTCAACTGGGATGGCGTTGGCATCAACGGCAAGACATTCCAGAGCAACAGGCAAATTGGCATCTCTGTCTTCCACAGTGCTTCTGTAGAGTTGATGCTTTTGACAAACGGCTCCCACTGCTTCCTTAGGAAAAGAAACTCTATTTTCCTCATTCAGAAACCGGGAAATGAACTGACTAATGCGGTCATCCTCAACCTGGGAACTGTTATCAGTGTCTACTTGATCATGTGGACGCCTGGAGAGACCATCAGCATCTTGATTTTTCCTTCCAGCCCTGTATTGGATGCTGAAATTGAAAGTAGACAGGGCTGCAAGCCACCGGTGTCCTGCAGCGTCAAGCTTGGCAGATGTTAATATATATGTGAGGGGGTTATTATCAGTCATGATCGTGAACTCAGCCCCATACAGATAGTCATAAAACTTATTCGTCACTGCCCACTTCAAGGCTAAAAATTCCAACTTGTGGGTGGGATAGCGTTTTTCACAGTTTGACAACCCTCTGCTGGCAAATGAAATCACCCTCATGTGACCATCTTGTTCCTGGTACAAGGCAGCACCAAGACCATGGAGACTAGCATCTGTATGCAAGATGTACGGCAGTTTTGGATTCGCAAATCCCAACACCGGGGCTGTGGTCAACTTCTGAATTAGTGCCCGGAATGCGGTGTCACACTCAGGCGTCCATCTATCACCAAAAGGTTTCTTGAAATCAGAATTGGAGACAGGCTTAGAACCCTTTGCATTCCTTCGAGGTGGACAATAGCCGACTGTTAGTGCATTTAATGGTTTGGCAATTTTGGAGTAGTCCCTTACAAACCTCCTATAATACCCAGTGAAACCCAAAAAGGACTTCAGCTCACTGATATTTGTCGGCTTTGGCCAGGTGGTGAGTGCAGAGATTTTCTCAGGGTCTGTTTCTACACCTTTCTCCGATACAATATGTCCCAGATAATTCACAGATTTCATGAAAAAGTGGCATTTGCTTGGAGATAGTTTTAGACCAAACTCTTTCAGCTGGTTCAGGACTTTCATGAGGCGCTCTTCGTGTTCCTCCAGGCTTTTTGAGAAAACTATGAGATCGTCGAGGAAGACAAGTACTTCTTTGAGATGCAAGGTGCCCATGCACTTTTCCATGACTCGCTGAAATGTACTAGGGGCATTAGTCACTCCCTGCGGCATCCTATTAAATTCCCAGAATCCCATAGGTGTTACAAATGCCGTTTTATACTTATCTTCCTCTTCAACCTCCACCTGATAGTAACCTGACTTAAGATCCATGACAGAAAACCATTTGGATCCTGTCAATGCAGAGAACGTTTCCTCAATGTTAGGCAGTGCATAGGCATCTTTGATCGTCTGATTGTTTAGTTTTCTGTAGTCTATGCACAGGCGGATAGCACCGTTCTTCTTCTTTACGATGACTATTGGCGAAGCGAAGGGGCTTTCCGACTCACAAATTATGTTTGCATCTTTAAGCTCCTGGAGATGAAGCCTGACAGCTTCATAATCTGAGGGATGGATGGGTCTCACTCTCTGTTTAAAAGGAGTTGGATCTGAAAGCCGAATTCTGTGCTTGACAGCTGAAGTGTGCCCATAATCAAGGTCACCCATTGCAAATACTTCAGGAATGGAGTTGAGCTTTCTTGTAATTCTAGTTTTCCACTCTTCAGAGAGAGATGAGTCTGTGAAGTCAAACGTCATCTTATTTTCAGGATTTGTAGAACATACTGCATTGCAGCCGACTTTAGTAGTGGAAGACACAACACTCGGCTTCTCCTCTTTAATTGAGGTGTTCCTTAATGAGGACAGAGCTGATGGAGCATAGAGTTCAGCTAAACAACAGTTAGCTGGAAGTGTGATTTCGTGTTTCGTTTCATTCTGCAGGATAATGGGTACTTTAAATGAGGTCCGTCTGGGACTGGTCAGGACGTAGCTGCACAAAAGCAGACCACTGGTGAGGTTGGAGTGAGTGGATGGCTCTACTACAATTGGAGCATCAGCAACCGTTGACACATTCCTAGCATACCCATCCAGGACCATCTTTTGACCCGCTGGAATGGTGATGCATTTCTGACCCTGTAGTTTGACTTGGCCCACTTTACCATCACTTTGTCCCAGGATGTATCTGCACAACAAAATTTTCAAAAGGGGTGCATGTTGGAATTTGTCCTTGGGAGCAGCATAACTGTTGTCGTTTGCAACACAAGATTTAAACAATGTGTCAAGGGTGTTGGTACCAACCAGTACTGGGACTTCAGCATTGAATTTATAGTCAGGTATGACAAGTGCAAGGATGGAAACAGTTTCAGCTTTTCCAGCAATTTTCTCTGGAAAATGTATGCTAACTTCAGTATAGCCCAAGTATGGTACATTCTGCCCCCCAGCTCCTTCAATTTCAATAAGATCATCAAGAGAGAGGATTGGAGAGGATGACAGATGTGTGTCATAAAAGGACTTGGACACAGTGGTTACCTGTGACCCTGAATCAAGAAGAGAGTTGCAAACCTGTCCTTCAATGATGATTTCAGCTGTGCATTTAGGACCAATTATGCTAGAGATTAACTCACTTTCATGAGAAAGAAGACATGAGTGAGCTTGACACTTTGCTTCCTTTTGGTTCAGTTCATTGGGACATTCTTTGCTGCAATGGGCCCCAGTATGTCCCGTTACTGAAACTCCGTCCAGTTTAACGGTACTCCATTTTTCACTTTCCATTCATCTTGTTTCACTTTGAGCTCTTTGTACTTTTGGTCCACAAGCGCTTTGTTGATGGAACCTTCACATGTCCGAGCTATGTGGCCATCTTCACCACATCTAAAACAAAACCAGGGTTTTGGTGGTTTAGCAGTCACTTGCTGAGCTTGCATCTCCACTTTAGGTGTCACCGTGCTTGGGTATTCTGTCAATTTGGACTCATGTTTCTTCTTTTTTTCAGATTTGGAGGATCTAAGCTGCATCTGGAGATCAGCCACCTGTTTTCTCAAAGCCTCTGTTTCTGATATGTAGGTCTGCAACACACTTGAGTCACTGTAAGGAGACATGTCAACAACAGATTGTTTATGAATCGCAGCTTTGTGCTTTGAACTGCCTAAGTGTCGTTGCATTCTGTCCAGTTTTGCTGCACGTCTGTCTTCCTCAGTCCTAAGCAGCAACAAGAGCTCTGCAAAGTCAGGTGGTGTCTTGGCTTTGGCTTCCAGCTGAAGGGTAAGTATTAACGAGTGATCCCAGCAACCACGCTGAAATTGTTTCAGCAACTGACGATCTGCAGATGACTGCTTTACACCATTTCTCCTCACCGCAGTACTGAGCAGTGTTTGCAATCTTTGCAAGTAATCGGATGCTTTCTCACCAGGATCTTGGTTGGTGTTCAGGAAACGGGCAAAGATTTCATCACCATCTTCAACTAAGCCGTATGCAGAGTCTAGAAGCTTCACGTAGTCTCTAGGAGGAGCTGTAGAACCAAGCTGTTTAACTACATCAGAAGCTGGTGGCAAGAGGCTTTCTAAGATTTTCCTTCGCTGGATATCTATTGGGAGAGAATCCTGCAACAGAAGGTCAACATGAAGACACCAAGTATCAAAGTCAGCTTCACCTGGGGGCTTAGGTACTTTTCCTGAGAAGGAACGCAGCCATTTGGAGTGGGTCTGCGCAGAAAAAGCATCATTTTTGATGACATGCTCAACTACTATGCGCTGGATCTCGGGAGGGTTTAGATCGTCATTGGTAAGTGTGTTAAAGGCAGGCCTTGGTGTTTTTTTCCTCACAGCAGGACCAGGCTTGCTGTCTGAACTAAGGGCACTTGACTTTGATTTTGGCTTCTTCAGTGGTTGTCTTTTTATATATCTCTTTGGGATATAGTCACTGTTGTCAGAAGAGACCTCTTCGGAAACAGTTTTATCAGTGTCATCACTTGACTCCATGGATAAACTTTGCGCTTGGGCAGGGGGCTGTGATGAGGGCTGTGCTAGCACTTTGATGTTATCTGCATACCATGCAACTGCTGGGTTTCGCACACTCTTAATTTCTAGGGGGAAATTAGGCTCAAGACGTGTGACTGGAGTGTGTGAATCAAACTCCACTATAATGACGGCCTGTCCCGTCTGCTCAGTAGAGGAGGCTACTCTCACTACTTTCACAATGACCCCATAATTCTCAAAAGTCGCAATAATGTCATCATCTGTGTCATTATCAGTAATGCCTAACACACATAATGAATGTCGTGCTTTCACATTGTAACACTTCTCAATATCAGACATACTCATTGCGCTAAATCACACAAAAAAAGAAATTACTTCAGATAATAAAGCTTGGAATTTCACTACTGTCTCAATGTACTTGTAACCGGCTATTTAGAAAAATCCTCCTGGCTGGCTCGCCACAAAAAGGGATGTAACAGGGGAAACAGAATAAGAGTCTAGTGTATTTACCCAAGAAAGGTTAAATAAGGCCTAGGTTCGACTCTAGGAGGATTTAAATGAAAAAAGTTTGAGACAAATGTAAATTTAAACAATTAACAGCCGGCAATTTTATTGCAGAGACTAAAAAACTTTGAGTGAACAATTCTTCACAATGTGCATGAAATCACAATTTTTCTGGTTTCCACTCAAGAATGTGAAGTCAAGGAATAAAATAAAATAAAACCAAACAACAAGTCTCAATAGTCCTTCTGGATCCCTTGTGTGTATGTGTGTGTAAAAGTTTCAAATGTCCATTGTGTATAAAGGCCTCTTTGTGTTTTCTACCCGGGTAGTGTGTATGTGCTTAGCTCGCAGTTCGGATCCGTGTTGAATCAAGATGATTCTTTTGAATCGTAGATCAGGGTCTGGCTCGCCGTTCAAAAGGTGAATCCTCAAACAGAGACCGCATACAAAAAAAACCAATCTGCACAAAACAATGCAGTCACATTAAACATTTCTAAATGTCAACAATTTCTACACCGACATTCACTATCAGCTGCACAAAATGTCTGCGAGTACAAATGTTAATCTAACATGTGAACACAAAAGTGCACATAAGCATGCTTAAACACATAAAAGTGCTTAAATATACAAAATATCCTGTTGTACAACACCTTTTTTTCCATTTGGTGCATTTACATACTTATAGATGCAATCATTTAACCAAAACAGTTAAACTAACGTTGTACACAAATTAACTCTATGCCAATTTGACCTTTTAAACATACAAAAATAATTCCTAAAACGTCATATATAACTCTGATTGGTTTTAAGGACATATAAAGTGAAAGATGAATGTCAATTTGAATGTCAAAGTAATGCATACATAAGCAAAACTCACCAGAGTTCTCGTAAAAGACAAACCAGTAATCAAAAGCATTGACTGGTGTTTTTTTTTCCTCAGTTACAGGATGAATTAGCAACCTAAACGATTAATAACATCCTTTATAAAAGAATATACACATAAAAACGAAGAAACATATTGAAATTAAATCGTTTGTGCAATCTCATGCTAACCTCGTGCGTGCATGTTCAGCTGGCTTCTTCGTCTGAATTCAATATACATCGACTCTCAACATACCGCGGAGTTAACCACCCTCTAGTGGTTCATCAAAGTACTGCACCAAAGATACCAGTTTCTTTTTCTTTTCTTTTTTTTTTTAGCACACAAAACAAAAATAGTTATAAATAATTTTACTGTAGGACTAAAAATAATAAGAAAATATGAATGTACAATTCAAAGGGGTTACATCTGCACAAGGACAAACAAAAAATTCTTGAGAATTGGGCTGAACATTTTAACACCCTTCTTAACCAATACAATCCGACTGACCCCACTGTCCTGCAGCGCCTTCCAAAGCTCCCACCTGTGCATGAGCTAGATGACCCTCCCAGATTTTTAGAAGTCCTGGCAGCAGTATGAAGTCTCAAGGACAATGAGTCTGCTGGTCCTGATGGAATCCCTGCAGAGGCTCTACAGAAAGGCAGGTATCTGCTCACCAAAAATCTCCACCAACTTATCCAGATAATATGGGCACAAAATGCTGTTCCACAAGGCTGGAAAGACTCTCACATTGTTACTAACCACAAGAAAAATGGCAAGTCAATCTGTGGAAACAGTCGTGGGATATCCCTGCTCTCTGTGGCAGGGAAAGTATTAACAAAGGTCATGCTGTTTCATCTTACTAAGCACATCACAGAGAGAATCCTTCTTGAGTCACAGTGCGGCTTCAGAAAGGATCGGTCCACCTCCGTCATGATCTTTGTTCTATGCCAATTGCAGGAGAAGGTAAGATCTGTAAGATCTGTGGTAAGATCTGTTCATTGCCTTCATCGACCTGGCAAAGGCTTCTGACACCATTGACCGCCAAGTCCTTTGGGTCATTCTGGTGAAGTTTGGCGAGCCTCCAAGGTTTCTGGAAATCCTACAACAGTGCCTGCATGATGGCATGCAGGCTCGTGTGATTGTGGGTACAACAATCTCAATTCCCCTCCTTTCCTGTGCTGGTAGGAGTGAAACAGGGATGTGTACTGGCTCCAGTGATCTTCAGTCTCTTCCTGTCAGCAGTCACCCTCCTCTCCTGCAATTCCCTTAGCCCGACGATGGTGTCTGCCTACAGTTTCGTCTGGACGGGAACATCTTTAACCTTCGCCGCCTGCAAGCCATCACCAAGACCTTCACCACCACAATTCATGGACTGCAATAGGCTGATGACTGTGCCCTCCTAGCCCATAGCCTTACTGCACTGCAGCACACACTGGATGTTGTATGCCCAGTCTACCAAGCTTGTGGCCTACGAGTAAACATCAAAAAGACTGAGATCATTGCACAGACCAAAGCCCCCATCCTTACACCTCCTGAATTCTACATCCATGGTACACCAGTAAAGGTCGTTCAGCACTTTTGTTACCTTGGAAGTATCCTAACACCCACCTGTCTTATAGACAACGAGGTCCAGGCATGCATAAATCTTGCCTCCTCTGCTTTTGGTAGACTTCTATCTCAAGTCTTTGCTAATAAAGATCTCCGTACCTTCACAAAAGTAGCCGTCTACCAGGCAGTCTGTGTTTCCACCCTGTTGTTTAGTGCGGAAGCTTGGACTCCCTACCGCAGGCATATTCGATGTCTTGAGGGTTTTCACATCAGATGCCTCCAGCTCATAATAGGTGTCACATGGAAAGACAAAATCCCCCATGCGGACATCCTACAGCGTACTAACTCCAGCAGCATGGAGGCAACCATTGCTAGGCGGCAACTGCGATGGGTTGGACACGTTATCCGCATGCCCTTCCACCGCTTACCCCGACAGGTCCTCTATGGGCAGATATACGCAGCCAACAGGAGACCTGGGGGTCAGAAGCTTCGCTACAAGGACCACCTCAAGACGACCCTAAAATGCTGCAGCATCAACCCTGGAGTCCTAGAAACAACTGCTGCCGACCGCCAGGCATGGAGCTCTGCATGTGGTCTGGGGGTCCAACTGATTGAATTACAGCGTACCCAACACAGAACTGTGCTACGTCAGCGCAGACACAACTACACCCATCCTCAGATTCTGCAGATTCAGATTCAGATTCTTCGGATTGGGCTTTATAGCCACCTTCAATGCCACCGCCGACAGCAGCGGCTGCCTCAACACTCCAACAATGCATCCTAGAAGTGACGTCATCTTCTAAATCGATGGACTGCATAAGAAGAAGAAGAAGTGTGTGTGTGTGTGTGTGTGTGTGTGTGTGTGTGTGTGTGTGTCTATGTGTGTGTGTGTGTGTGTATTTACTCACACAAACAGTTTCCTCTCTGTGATAAACAGTTCAGCTGAGGACATAGAAGTGAAGCACTGATTTGAGGTGATGAAGAAGAGTGCACCCATCCTGAAACACACACGCATACTACTGTTAATGGACAGCCATAGGGAGTTTTACAAAATATATTACTCGTGCAAAAAGTTATTATTCAGTGAAAACACTGCAGCTAAAGAGATGCAGCTTCTGTTGAATGATGATGAATATTTTCATACCTGTTCTGAATGCCACTCATATTATCCTTCACTCCAAAAAATATGGCTCCAACAACCAGAGCCATGAAAATCATCACTCCGATCTAGAGGGGGAAAAAACACTCAGATTAATATATAAATAGCATCTTAAATGTAAAACGTAATCTTTATTTTAACACTTTAATATATAAATCTATACATTCTTTAAACATACTCATACACACGCACGCGCACACACACACACACACATACATACATACATACATTAAATAATTTCAATATTTTTACAGTTTTACTCAATAACCCCAACAAAATCATCTCAAATATATTAAACTAATTGAACAGTTCAGCTGATTATGTGATAATTGACATAAATGTTCTCTGCATAATCCAAGTAATCTAACAAGACCTTATAAGCTATTTCTTGAAATTTCATTATTAATGGTTAATGGCTTCATATTAATAGTTAATAGTCCTAGGAGGCGATGTTGTCAAATTGATGTGGTTTGGCTATGGTTCTTATAACACACACCAAGTTTGGTTTGAATACTTTAAAGGCCTGCAGCTATACCGCCTCTTGTCTGTTTTGGTGTGCTCTCGTACACGTTATTGGAGAACCATTTGTTTAATAAACTTTAATTCCATAACTTTTTGCCAGCAATTTTGATGTCCATTTCACTCTACGTGGGCCACGGAATCAGATTTAAAAAATGCTCACAAAATTTACGGTTCAAAAGATATTAACATAAACTGAGTGCAGATTTAAACTGTTCTTCGAGGGGTTGAGTTATACACTCAAAACTAGCTATGGTTAATTTTGCGACTGTGTGCCAAATTTCATAACTTTCCCTCAAGCCGTTCTATGGGCTGCCATAAGTTGCTTCCAAAAACCTAGGTAGCTGACTTGCTGCCTCGCTGCCTTATGAGGCAATGACTTTGCAGGCAGCATTTTTGCATGATGAAACTAAACTTTTTTTTAACTTAACTATCATGAAAAGGAATACACAGGATTGTGGGATATCAAAGGCAGCAAAGGATACATTTATGCTGCCTTCAAAATTTGATCAGAACAAGGTACCTCCAGAGACAGGAGGTGAAGCAGAATTTGTATTTTTACGTGCCTTGATGCCTTCCTCCTAAGGTGGCATTTTAGAGCTTTCGGATACAGCCATAGACTTCCAGAGCAGAAGAAACAGAAGAAGAAGAGGAGGAGAAGGAGGAGCACCAACGATTATACCTTTGGCGCTTGGTCATAATAATAGTATCTCAGTGATTCTAAAATAACAGTACTGTTATGTTTAATTGAATTATTTAAATACTATCAAAAAAACTATTATTTCAGCTCAAAGGATTGTGAATGCTTGATGTAGACGGTGGTGCTGACCTGGACTAATGAGGTCTGTGGGTTCAACATGAGGTCCTTGAAGGTTCTTTTGAGAACCCAGTTGAACTGGTGGCAGAAGGATGTGCTGTAGGTGATGGTTCTGGATTTGGGTCGTTTGCTGTAGTCCCGTCCCTGAACAATTTGCTCCATCTCGCTTTTGGTCTGTTTGTAGCTGGCGCTGTTCTTGTATTCATCCACCAAACGGTCCTCGATGCCCTTCAGAGATGATCTCAGCTGCTCCTCGTCCAGTTCTGACACACAGACACATTTATAATCAGTCACATAGATACACTAGTCTCAGTCACTGATGGTCCTATTATTTAAAAATAAATAAATAGATGAATAAATGAATACAAATAAAACATTTGTATTAAACCTGAAATAAATTCTAATTATTGCCTGAAAAAAAACTATAATAGATTCCCATTATGGCTGAATAAAATTAATTCTGAATTATTCAAGTTGAAATAAATTATAAATATTAATTTCAGTCTGTGATAAACTTAAATGACAAAAACTTTTAAACATTATTTTTAAATCTGAAAATCAATAACTCAATTAAAAGTATTAATGGAAGAAACTTAAACAAAAAATACTAATATTGTCTTTGCATCTAACTGAAATAAGTTGAAGTACTACAAATAGTAAAACTAAAATAAAGCCAAATACACATAATTGCATAAAAATAAAAACACATCAGTTCTTGACTTAAATAAGCTGCAAAATGGCCTTTATATAAGCCCTCTCTCCCGGGTCCTCACTGCCACACCTCGTTCTCACTCCGAGCGTGGGAGACAGACACACTAACAAGGAGGCTAAATGACATCACGGCTTCTCTTGAGATCAGGGAAGTGAGGTTTTACCTTCAGAGCACTTACTCACTGGCCTCTGTTACATTATACTACGGAAAGGAAATTGTTGTACCCTCATCGTCGTATAACCTGTTGAGAGCGACGGCGGTGGATTCTCCATTGATGACATCCAGGAAGAAATCAGCAGGATTGTTATGAGGTTCACAGATGTATCCTGACATGCACACACACACATATACACATCAGTATCAGGATCTGAGTGTCTGTTCATATGTGTATGTGTGTGTTTGCATACCGATATGGCTGAAGTAGTCCAGGGCATCTTGAGCCGGGCCGTGATACACCAGTCTTCCTCCCAATAGCAGTGTGAGGCTGTCGAACAGCCGGTAGATGGAGTACCGCGGCTGATGGATGGACAGGATGATGGTGCGACCGCTGTTCGCCATTCTGAACAAACCACAATGTCAGTGTCATATTTCACCCCAAAAAACCAAACAAGTTTTTTTTTTTATTATTATTACTATTAAAACATATGCATATTTATAAATAAAATTAGTATAAAGTTATTAGTTATTATTACATTTAAAAATAAAATGTATAAACCGAAGGAGGGAACAGAGACATTATGTAAACAATGACATTAGGGGTCTTACTTGAGAGTCCAATCACATCAGAGTAGTAAAAAAACAGGCCAATAAATATTGGTGAGTTGATTTTGCATGCGTAGTGACGCCACTGTACATACAAATATATAAAACAGCAGTGTTTATCCACTCATTTAGGTTTGCACTGAGGAGCCAAGACTGTGTCCCAGCCATTTAGCTGCATAGTTCAAGGTTGTGGCGAGAGGGATGTAACATCTCTGTTACCTCCTTTAGGGAACCTTTTCAGTCAGTCAGGTTTCATGGGACACAGCAATGCCAAGAATAGGTCTCCCTACTCCAAGGACAGCGCTTGCAAGTTCACCACCTTGTCCCAAATGGGAGCAGTGGGAACTTTGGACACGTATCCAGGCCGGGGACTCAGGACAATGTGAGATTAAATCAAAATTCAAGGCAGGTTTTGCTGGCCAAAAATGCCTACAAGTTCCCCACCCTCTTGATGGAAGTGAGTGTGGTCTGGAGCGCTGTCTTCACAGACAATATCATAGACCGTACCAGAGACTGCTCTCATTAGAGTTACAAATGATCTGCTCTTATCATCTGATCGTGGGTGTATCTCTCTATTAGTTTTATTGGATCACAATTAACCACAGCAGAAGACCACAGCATTCTTTTGCATAGACTTCACTGGAAGTGCGTTAGCATGGTTTAAATCGTACTTATATGACCGCCATCAGTTCGTAGCAGTGAATGAAGATGTATCATATCGATCACAAGTGCAGTATGGAGTACCTCAAGGCTCAGTACTAGGGCCGCTACTCTTCACGCTTTATATGTTACCCTTGGGAGATATCATCAGGAAACATGGTGTGAGCTGTCACTGTTATGCTGATGATACTCAGCTCTATATTTCTTCATGGCCCGGTGAAACACACCAATTTGAAAAACTAATGGAATGCATAGTCGATATAAAAAAACTGGATGACGAGTAATTTCTTACTGCTAAATTCAGAAAAAACAGAGGTGTTAATTATAGGTCCTAAAAACTCTGCTTGTAATAACCTAGAACACTGTCTAAGACTTGATGGTTGCTCTGTCAATTCTTCGTCATCGGTTAGGAACCTAGGTGTGCTACTTGATCGCAATCTTTCCTTAGAAAGCCACGTTTCTAGCATTTGTAAAACTGCATTTTTCCATCTCAAAAATACATCTAAATTGCGGCCTATGCTCTCAATGTCAAATGCAGAAATGTTAATCCATGCATTTATGACTTCAAGGTTAGATTATTGTAATGCTTTATTGGGTGGTTGTTCTGCACGCTTAGTAAACAAACTACAGCTAGTCCAAAATGCAGCAGCAAGAGTTCTTACAAGAACCAGGAGGTATGACCATATTAGCCCGGTCCTGTCCACACTGCACTGGCTCCCTATCAAACATCGTATAGATTTTAAAATATTGCTTATTACTTATAAAGCCCTGAATGGTTTAGCACCTCAGTATTTGAATGAGCTCCTTTTACATTTTACTCCTCTACGTCTGCTACGTTCTCAAAACTCAGGCAATTTGATAATACCTAGAATATCAAAATCAACTGCGGGCGGCAGATCCTTTTCCTATTTGGCGCCTAAACTCTGGAATAACCTACCTAACATTGTTCGGGAGGAAGACACACTCTTGCAGTTTAAATCTAGATTAAAGACCCATCTCTTTAACCTGGCATACACATAACATACTAATATGCTTTTAATATCCAAATCCGTTAAAGGATTTTTAGGCTGCATTAATTAAGTACACCGGAATCAGAAACACTTCACATAACACCGTATGTACTTCCTACATCATTAGAAGAATGGCATCTACGCTAATATTTGTCTGTTTCTCTCTTGTTCCGAGGTCACCGTAGCCACCAGATCCAGTCTGTGTCCAGATCAGAGGGTTCCTTGCCGCCATCGCCTCTGGCTTGCTTAGTTGGGGTCACTTCACCTACAGCGATATCATTGACTTGATTGCAAATGAATGCACAGACACTATTTAAACTGAACAGAGATGACATCACTGAATTCAATGATGAACTGCCTTTAACTGTCATTTTGCATTATTGACACACTGTTTTCCAAATGAATGTTGTTCAGTTGCTTTGAAGCAATGTATTTTGTTTAAAGCGCTATATAAATAAAGGTGACTTTGACAACATATTAAACTTGACTGACTCTAGTGGCTCAAGGGAGCTCTCTGCAGTCCAGAAAGGACCGCTGAGAGATCCCATGAAGGGACAAGTTGTTGTCTACCTCCTTTCGTCTCTAAAGAACCTAATGATCAGGTTGTGTTTCCCATGGACCTGTCATCTATCCCATTGATGTGCTACAATAGCAGCATCATACACTTTCAAGGTTGAAATGACCATCTCCGCTTCAGACTCTCTTACAGAAAATAAATCACAACAATGATTGTGAATCTCTGGGGATAACACCACCAAAGTGAACAGATTCCACTTCAGGACATAAGGTAGAGGGGGCACTGGCCTAAGAGATATTGGCATTCACTGCTTGTGACAAGCCAATTTGCTATCCGTATCCCATCTAGGAGCCACACGTGGAGGTTCCAAAGACCTGGATGTGGGTATAAAATTGTGCCCTGCCCCTGAAAAGAAGGTCCTTCGTCAGGGGCATTCTTCAGGGAAGGACAGTCACAAGGATCATCTGAAAACTATGTCCAGGTAGGCCAATAAGACAAAATCATCAAGACCTGCTCCTTCTCAACCCTGATCTTTTACAGGTTCTGTGCAGAGAGGCTTACTGGTGTAAAATGCATATTTATGTAAGCCCCAGACCAGCTGTGTGCCAGCATATCCATGCCCATGGTCCACTCAGTCAGGGAGTAAAAGAGCGGGCAGTGGGAGGACTCATAGGAAGTAAAACATGTCCATCTGGGAATCTATTAAATTGACTTCCAATCAGCTGGTCCATCAGTCTCCTTTTCACCCGGGAGGATGAGCTGTTATTAGAGCATGTCGACTGCATGATTGAGCTGTATGATTGGAACATGAATGGAGAGCAGCGACTTGAGCGCCAGAAGGAGGAGATGGCAGGCAAGTTGTGACATGCAATGGGAGCACAGATCACCTTGACTGTTGATGTATGCAATGGTCACAGCGTGGTACATCAATCTCATACATGTGTTCCAAGCAGATGTAAAAGCCACAGGGGGATGATTTCAATGACAGGGACTGGCCGTCAGCACAGGTAGTCCAATTCCTCCAGGATGGCACATCAATATGTGTCATTGCCAGAAGGTTTGCTGTGTTTCCCAGCACACTCTCAAGAGCATGGAGGAGATTCCTGGAGACAAGCAGTTACTCTAGGAGAGCTGGACAGAGGCTGTAAAAGGTCCTTAACCCACCAGAAGGACCGGTATCTGCTCCTTTGTGCAAAGAGGAACATAATGAGCACTGCCAGCGCCCTACAAAATGACTTCCAACAGGCCACAGGTGTGAATGTCTCTGACCAAACAATCACAAACACACTTCACACTTCAGGGCCCTGTGCTCACTGCCTGTCAACAATGAGCTTGACTGGCATTTGCCATTGAACACCAGAATTGTCAGTCCGTGCTTTTCACAGATGAGAGAAGGTACACTCTGAGCACATGTGGGAGATGTGAAAGAGTCTGGAGAAGCCATGGAGAATGTAATGCTGCCTGTAACATCGTTCAGCTTGACCAGGTTGGTGGTGGGTCAGTGATGGTCTGGGGAGGCATATCCATGGAGGGACGCACGGACCTCTACAGGCTAGACAATGACACCTTGACTGCCATTAGTTATCAGGATGAAATCCTTGGACCCACTGTCAGACCCTACGCAGGTGCAGTGGGGTCTGGGCTCCTCCTGGTGTATGATAATACCCAGGAACATGAGGCAAGAGTACTCAAGCAGTACCAAGAGGATGAAGGAATTGATACCACTGAATTGCCCCAATGCTCGCCTGAGCTAAATCCATTAGAACACCTTTGGGACATCATGTTTCGGTCCATCTTACGATTCCCGGTTGCACCTCAGACTGTCCAGGAGCTCAGTGATGCCTTGGTCCAGATCTGGGAGGAAATACCCCAGGACAACTTCCGTCCTCTCTTGTGTGTGTTTATGAACATGAATATGAACATGTCTTTCATCTGAAATATGACCGGTTTTATATAAACGCACTTCTTGAGCAGCATGAGGACAGAGTTGGCTGTACTGGCGTCCAGGCCGGTGGTCGGCTCGTCCAGGAAAAGCACCGGTGGATCAATGATCAGCTCCATGCCGATGCTTGTCCTCTTCCTCTCTCCACCTGAAACACCACGAATCAGCTGTGTGCCCACCTGTAAAACCAACCAATCAGAACAACTGTGAATTTATTTATTCATTTATTTTGTTTGTATTTTTTATCTAGCTATACATTTGAGGAGAAAAAAATACACTTAAGACATCAGAAACATCTATATGAAAGATAAGACTGTATACTGTACACTTTACTGATTTTTGAGAATGTTAAGTTTGTCCTGGTTGCACATGTAGTGTGATGAAGGCATGTTTGGTTTGTTACCCGTGAATCGGCCACTTTGCTCAATCCCAGCTCCTGAATTAGTTTCTCAATCTTCTCATCTTTTTCTTGCTGACGAATCGACTTCGGGAGCCTTAAAGCTGCTGAGAAACGCAGATTCTCCCGAACGGTCAGTGTCCCCATGACCACGTCATCCTGAAAAAAAAAAATATGCCTTTGAAATAGGAAAGGGTGATATTTAAAGATGAATAGGACACGTACAATAATATGACACATAATTATCCTTCACCATTAGGTTGTTATTCTCACAAAGTGTCCTATTTCAACACTGTGCCAAAAATGGCTAGCATTTTAGTTTCTATAGACATCGTGGTACATCATTATCAGGGGTGTAAAGTAGCTAATAACATTTACCCTTGTTAATGGAACTACTATATTGGTCCAAATACAAGACTGTATTCTTTTCTTAAAATTACATCTGAAAAAAAATGGAGTCATCTTTTATTCAGGCTCTAGACTTTTACATGTCAATAACATACCTGCAACATTAGGTGGTGCCAAGTATGTGTAAAGCATGAAAAATTACTGTGTTATGCTATCATTGTTTCTGAACAACAAATATGCTAAGTTTTTCTGATGTGAGACTTTTATTTTGACATGCGTGAAAGCTGATAAGACTTCTGAGGAGTAAAATGTGTTGTCCTGATTGAGTATCTGCGGTCAGATAAGATGTTGTCAGGTTATACTCTATGTCAGTGTCATTATTCTAACATTATTTTTAAAAACAGAATAAAATTATTTTTAAAAATAGATACATTTTATCATAAGTAATGTAGATTCAAAGTTGGTGCTCAAAATTAATTATGTTGGAGGATGTAGATATTCTTTCTCACAACGGCAAACATAATATGAATTACAGTATGTAGAGTATTTTCTACATTTTAAAAATGTATTTTCTACATTTTACAGTGTTTATCATAAGAGCATAAAATCTGCAGTTCAGGACTCAGTACTCACTAGGGCTGGCAAAATAAATCGATGCTGTTGAAATCTAAGTTCAGAATCAATTCCAGAGAGAACGCATTTGGAAGATCTCCAAATTAATCCATGAATCAATCCTGCATCGATTTATCATTGCAGTCCTAATACTGACTACTCATGAGTCCTTTTAAAATAACTACTTTTTTACTTTCACTCAATTCGTTTTTTGGACAAGTACTTTTACTTTATTTATTTACATTTATTACACAGGTTACAATACTTGAAGCATTTTTCTCAGGCTCCCATGTTTACGTTCGGTTATTTACATTTAATGGCAACGAATAGAACCTGTTCATCGCCATTCAAGTTAAACTACTGAACCTACACATAAGAACCTGATAAAAATGCTTATTTTAGAAGGAATTTTCATACGGCACTTAGAGGCTTCTGCTTCTGAACTTTTCACTTTTACTTGAATGTATTTTTCTTTTTTCAGTACTCTTTCCACTCCTGATCGTTATCATGAATTCTTGTGGTCAATGTAGTGAAAATCTGATATGATGACAGTCCTAGTTTGAAACACAAAGCCTGATTATAATCATGTTTCAAGTGTTTAAACCTTGACCGAGTATTTTCTGAACACAAAGCTTTAGTAAACACAAGGTGTCTCACGACATTCTGGCGTGATTTCAGATAAGATTACACAATTGCTTGAGGAATTCAAAGTCCTAAAGAAAAATCCAGTAGTAGTTTAGGCGAACACACTGTATTAAACTATTTATGCAAAGAAAACAAACTAAACTGCTGAATGGTTTTAGTCCAGCTCTTCTAATCTTAGTTGGCGATCACACAATTTCCTCAGTCATGATATGTATTCTACAGAATAACAAGTTCTGCTTCCTGTTTTAACACTGATTTCAATTTTTAGAGTCAAACATGACGTCTAATGTGTAAGTTAGTGTTTGTGCTCCAGACCTAAATGTTATTTCTCACATCATGTGTCATTGAGGAGAAAGTGCTGCTATTTCACTAACCAAACAGAAGTAAAGAAATGTAGTAACTGAGTGTTTGTGTGTTTTATACCTGCACTACGTATCCAGACAGACATTTGAAGTTTGGAGGCTGTGGAGCTCCGTCTATAAGAACCTCTCCAGAAAGACCAGCAGGATCCTTACGAGCGGCCAGAACGTCCAGAAACCTGCAATTAATACATTGTTCTTACATTAAATTGATCAAAAGTGACAGTAAAGCCATTTATAAAGTTACAAAAGATTTCTAGTTCAAAAAAAAGTTCTTTTAAACTTCCATTCATCAAAGAATCCTGAAAACTAAAACATATCTGTGTTTCCACAAAAATATGAAGCAGAACAACATTTTTCAACACTGATAATAATCAGCAGTGTTTCTTCAAGTGCAGATCATGTGACACTGAAGACACTGGAGTAATGATGCTGAAAAATCAGCTTTGATCACAGATATAAATTACAGTTTAACGTATTTAAAAAGAAAACAGTTTTTTTATTGCAGTAATATTTTATGATATTATGGTTTCACTCATTTTTTATTAAATAAATGTAGCCTTGGTGAGGAGAAGAGACTTATTTAAAAAACAATTTATATATATATATAATGTAACTCTGTTTTGAAAACATTTGAAATATTTTAAGTAAAAATAAAAAAAGAAATAAATTTTGTTCAGAAGACAAGATGAAACATAAGATTGGGATCACAACAACAGGATGAAATTAGATTTTTTGAAGTTGAAATACATGCCTGGAAAACAATAGTCTGGAGGGGCATTTTGTAACAGCTTGTAATCAGTGGCGCCTGCAGGTGTACGGCTGTATGCACTGTGTGTACCAGGAACACTGAGAAACATTTTCCCAGCAAATATATCATCGGTTTTTATCTATTTGTGTCCTGTATTTCTGTCAAATGAACCAGCGATGGCAACCGTTTAGGAATTAATTATTCTTTTAAGTCAGTTCTCTCTTTTCGTTGAATTAAAATACGTTTTGCAAATATTTTTTTACAAGTTCAACTTTGCTTCATTTGTTAATCGCACCCTGTACATTTGGAGATTGCTTTATTTTGTGATAATTAGCAAAAAAAGTGATTGTACTTGGTAATATAGCTATAAATCAATAATTATTGGTTATTGTCGAGCAGCAATTACAAATAACAGATAAGAAATAACAATAATATATATGTAATAATAATAATGAAAAAACATTTTCAGGTGCACAGACTGACCTCTTTTTTAGACCAGCATGCCCATAGGTGCACAAATGGGCACAAATGCATTTGCTATTTAAACAAAGTGGCACAGAACGGGAAAATGAGAACTTTGTCGTGCTGAAACTAGCAAAAACACTTGCGCAGCACCTTGTGATTAAGTGAGTAATCTGCTTGATGAAATTTTAAGTAAATCTCCATCTGTGAGCAATATTTATTGGTTTTTTATGATTTTTGTTCTGAAAACATCTAAAATTGTTAAAAGTTAACTATTAAAAAAATAGCTAAACATAAGTTCAAGAATAAAATATATTGTTTAAATTGTTAATACCTTGAGTTATCATTTTGGAATAAATGTAAAACGTTTAAAAAAACTAACTTGGTTGGATTAATTAATGTATGTACGATACAAGAGATTCATTTAAGGGGTTAAGTGTAGACGGCTTCATTGATTATAACAGGAGGTTTTTTTTTGAGAGGGTTTAAACACACTATATTACAGTCAGTGAAAATGTGATTGTAAATGTTCTTTACCCACTTTCTCTTTAAGTTACTCGCTGTTTTACTCTTAAAAATAAAGGTGTTTCAAAAGGTTCTTCACAGCGATGCCACAGAAGAACCATTTTTGGTTCCAAAAAAAAGCATTCAGTCAAATGTTCTTTAAAGAACAATCTCTTTCTTCCATTTTTTATAATCTGAAGAACCTTATTTAGCAACAAAGAACCATTTGTGAAACAAAAAGGTTCTTCAGATTTTAAAGATTCTTTACAGAACTATTTAGACGAAAAGGTTATTTTATGGCATTGTGCATCACCTTTATTTTTAAGAGTGTTGAATAACCGTCAATATACAAAGTTTTTATTAAACTAATTCTCTCGTGTATGATTTCACATGAGACTCTTCAGACCTTAAAACTCTACATGAGTTATAAGCTTTTAGAGCTTCTGATTGAAGCTGTGTGTGGAAAAAGTATAAATAACAAAAATATGTGTTTTTCTAAGTCTTATTAAGTGCAAACAATAAGTGCAACCATACAGCACTCTCTCAATATTCAAAGTGCAAACAGAGACAAAAGCTAAGAGGTTGTTGCAACTACAATCAGAAATCTCATCACATTTTTATATTGCAAGATTTTATGAGACAAGATTTCATCATTCCTCTACTGGTTAGCCTACATGAAGACACTGATGGACAGACAGACGGCTCTTACGATGATTTCCCGCTCCCGGTGGGTCCTAATATGGCATTCAGTCCTGGCCTCATGATACCACTAAAGAAAATAACATAATTATCATCGCCACATTTTCTCACCACATCATCATATAATCACATAAAACAAGATCAAACCAAACACACATGGGATGCTGACTGGATGAGCCTCAATTAAAACACAGTTTTTTTATTTAAGAAAAGTGTATTTTGTTTAGTTTGACCACAGCGAAAAACAACAACAACTGGAATCTGATTATATATAGCACTCTCATGCTGCATTTACATAACAGACTTATGTAACTTTGTTCCTTTAGGTAACATACCAGATAGTACACGTACATCTGCAAGATGTCTGTTAAAGATTGCTTCATCTGGAACAAATATTGGATAAACATCTTTAAAATGTCAGTTTTACATACATTCTAAATCATAAGCATCTGAAAGGCATTTTCTAGATGTCTGTTTGACATCTGATAAGAAACAACTTGAAAGCCGTATTGCAGATAAGCAAACATTAAAGAATACATCTTGCAGATGTCGAATAGATAGAATTTACATCATATATACCATGGCACATTTTGATTACCATAATCTAAATCATATTTAAATGTTACTGTAAAATACACTACATGGACAAAAGTATTGGCACCCCCCTTCTAATGAACGGGATTGACTACTTTAGTGATTTCCATGAGTCCAAATCTTAATATTTAAGCATATAATGATATTATGTGCTTCTAATTTTATAGCGACAGTTTGGAAAGGACTCGTTTTCGGTCTAACATGACAATGCCTCTGTGTATACGGCAAGATTCAAAAATAATTATTGATTGAGTCAGTGTGGAAGAACTTGATTGGTCTGCAGAAACCTCTGGTGTGACTTTAAATGCAGATCTTGAGCCAAAAATCAACCAAACACCAATGACGTGTATATATCAGTACAGTCATTTTAAACACTTCCAAAACTGTTGCAACAGAGATGGAAATATTTTTTTTTAAATACATGAGTTATGTTTCCATATTTGGATGGAATTCAGCTGTACTTTGTGCTACACTAAGGTGCATTTTAAAAAGTACCATGGTACACACCATGGTATTCATGAAATGCTTTACTGATGAGAAAAAATGGGACAAAAATGTAATATGATCAAACAGCACTAGACTCACTTGAGCTCGATGAGGATGTTCTTCTTCGTGACCTTCCTCTTGCACAGGAAGCCGCTCTTCATCTTCACGCTGTAGTTGATGTTGTGGAAGCTCACGGTCGCTCCTCGTCTGGGCGATGAGAAGGACATTCTGGTGGACACCGGTGTCCTGGACTGATTGTTGTTTAGATCTCCAGTCATCTGAACAGCCGTGTCTGCCATCACAACCCTGACGAACAGAATCTATTAGCGGTCAGACGACATGAACTCAGTAAACCATTACAGCAGGACCCTCTGACACCAAAGGAACCCGATGACTTTTTCAGTCTGTTTACCTGTTCAGCTCCCTATTTACACTCACCTGAAGCAGAGCTAATCCACAGTATGTGTGTGTTATGGAAGGTGCGAGTGTGTGAGCGTTTCGAGAGTGTGTGAGCAGAGAGAACGATTGAGTGTGTGTATTTGCTCCTTGAGAAAAAAAAAACGCACACCTCAAGGCATGTCACATGCTTTACAATGACCAGCAGAGCCGGATTTACCTCTTTTAGTGACGTACAGACAGGGCCAGATTAATGAATTAATTATTAATGTCATGAACATTATAGGCTATTGATAGCCCATTAAATATTGGGTAAATTACAGACATTAAGTCACTTTTATAAAGGTTTACTAATACTATAGTTAACTCTGGATTCATGAATTAGCTTTTCATCAGGGCAACTACAAAGGAGAATTTAACTAACAAACTTTAATTTAATTTAATTTGATTATTAAGAGCATGCAACATAACGGAATAGTAATATTGTTAAATGCATGCATGTATTAAAAAATATCATTTGTTTTTGTCTGTTATTTATTAATAAATTATTTATTTATTCCAATTGCCCTAACCCCAGCAACACTTTTATGGGGACTGTAAAAGAAGACCTCCTAATAATGAAACTATTTAAAGTAAACTCCTTAAGGGAATTTTATGAGCTCAAAGGTTGGCAAAAAAAGAAAAAAATGCCTTCATGCATATAGCCATTTTCTTTTCTTTTTTTCTTTTTTTGTGCCTCCTGCCTTATTAATGTATACCATTACCACTCCAAAACAACATACAAAATGAATCATAATTGTCATATGAAAAAGTGTTTGGTTCTTGTGTACGCAGACTCTATGTTTGCATTCGTATGTAAAATAGCGGGGTGAAACTGATTATATTAAAACATAACTTTGTCTGGAAAACATGGAAATAGTTTGTCATCTTTATCCTATTGTTTGTGATTATATAAATGCCTTTTGGGGGTTCATTTGGTTAATTTGCTGTTGTTGCCTAGAATCCCAATGGATATAAAATCTGAAAAATAGTCGTCATCTTGATGTATGGATAAAAGATGACAAATGTATGATAAATATCAACATTGTACCCAAGACTTTCTTAACTAAGACTTTTTAGATAGCCAATTTTTCAGGCACATTGACTGACTGTGACTTGGGACAAACTATCGTGTTAGCTTTATCAAAGATGTCATCATTCAGTTATTATTCTAAATGTAGATTCATTTTAAAAAATGGCTATCCTTGCACAGCTATGATCATCTGTTTCTCCATCTTGGCTTAGCTTTCAGTATTGTACCGGGAAAGGATGTGCATGACAAACGGTGCACTTACTGCGATCTGAAAAGTTCAGATGTTTCTAATTTAATTTTCTACCTGTTAGATTGTGTTTTATTTATGTCTACGCCTAGATAGCCTTAAACGTACCCTTTACAATAACAAAATAGCCTACTAATTAATGTTGTACAGTATAGGGGTTGCAAGACTACTGATTTCTACTAGTCAATATTTTTTATTAAAAAATGCTTGAGTTACTCGACTACTCGTGATTCATGCTATTGTTAATGAAAACACATTAAATAGTTTTTTTTTTTTAATAAACGCTTATTAATGTATAGCCTTATGTAACAATTACATGTGTACATTTTAAAAACTTTATAATTATGACATTACATATTAAAATGTTAATGTATTTGTATCTGTAACAATCACAACATTTTTGGTATATCTGCATTCGGATACAATGTTGTACAGTAACTTGATAAGACCGTTATTACTTTTTATCTCTTTTTTTCGTATTTATCACCAAGTATGTCGTGTTAAATTAAAATAATTATTAATTTCTAAAATCATATTTATCATGCAAGCAGAGATATGTCATGACAAACGTTTAGTGATCATCTGAACACGACTGAATCAATTCAATGCGCATATTTTCATTACGCAGAACACTTTAAGCGAGTCTATAATGTTTAGTGAACATCACTAAACAGATGTGTGTGTGAAGCAAACCATCAAAAGATAAAGATGCAAAACTGTAGGCCAAGTAGACAATGTATCCGTATCTAAGCTGATAAGAATGCTCTTGAGAGAGAACTGGTTTGGTTTTTGAGAGACTGAGACGCACAGCGCGGCTGTTTGATTGGTGAGCGCGCAGTGCTTATTCCATTAATTCGTTTCATATGGTAGCCTAAGCTTTGAATCATTGCCTGAACTCTCGAATTGATTCAAATGATCCGCGAAGCCGCTCCGAACTCCTGAACTGACTCAAATGATTCGCGATCCCCAAACTGACTCAAATGATTCGCGAACCCGCTCCGAACTCCCAAATTGACTCAAATGATTCGCGATCCTTCTAAGAACTCCCGAATTGATTTATATGATTCGCGATCCCCAAACTGAGTCAAATGTCTCGCGAACCCGCTCCGAACTCTCGAACTGATTCAAATGATCAGCGAAGCCGCTCTGAACTCCCTAACTGACTCAAATGATTCGCGATCCTGCTACGAACTCCCGAACTGATTTAAATGATTCACGATCCCCAAACTGACTCAAATTATTCGCGATCCTGCTACGAACTCCCGAACTGATTCAAATGATTCACGATCCCCAAACTGACTCAAATGATTCGCGAACCCGCTCCGAACTCCCGAACTGACTCAAATGATTCGCGATCCTGCTACGAACTCCCTAACTGATTCAAATGATTTGCGATCGCCAAACTGACTCAAATGATTCGTGATCCCGCTCCGAACTACAAAACTGACTCAAATGATTCGCGATCCCCAAACTGACTCAAATGATTCGCGATCCCACTCTCTCAAACTGACTCAAATTATTCGCGAACCCGCTCCGAACTCCCAAACTGGTTCAAATGATTCACGCTCCATACTCCGTACTCCCAAAATGACTCAAATGAATGGCAAACCAGCTTTGAACTCCCAAACTGAATCAAATGAATCACGCTCTGAACTCCCGAACTGACTCAAATGATTCACAATCTGAAGTTCCCATCCAAATCAAATGACACCGCCAGCACTACTATTGGCACTGCTGTCTTAAGGTACGAAAAGTATGTTGTTAACAAATAAAATATCAATATTTCCATTCCGAACTACTTTCCACATCGAAACATCCAGTTACATAACCAGGTGAGCAGATCACTCTCTCACTATTTGATTGCTTTAGTCTTTATCCACTCATCATCATCATCCACCAATCAGAACACAGGAGAGCTCTTTGACCACAGCTGCTGTGCTTCAAAAGCTCTTGCAGCAGCTCAACACTGGTTTTCTCTGAGGTGGTCGGATCACATCAGATTGTGGTTAATCTTGTAGATCATGATTTATATCTACTCGTCCTCTCCCTGCAGTTTGGTAATTATAAAGATTCGTCCTTTGAACTCCCACCTCTTCTGTGGGTTTTATTGTTCTGGGTCTGAATTTGGGCTCCTGGGATCTCAAAAAAAAAAAGAATCATTTTCAATCTCCAAGGTGAATGTTATGACAACACACTCATCATTGGGGTTCTACATAGAACCATAGGGTTCTTTACTTTTGTGCTAAAAAGGTTCTTTAGGATATTATTCATTCATATATTACATTATTCTGCTATATTTTGAATTTGTAATTAAATTATTGTTTGTAGTATCTTAATATCACATTTTAATCTTGCAGATTTTTGGAGAAAAACTGAAATGGCACTTTTCGTGTATTGATTAACTACATAAAATGATATAAATATATAATTTTCTAACCCAATATCTTGAATTTTGTGATCATTCACATGCATTCATAAATGCATTTGAATACACCGAATAATGCAGTGAAAGAACGTACTCAAAATGCACACGCGCACTAGTATGACTTCATCATGTAACTTTACATTAGCCTAGATGCGTGCACTTTTTAGGCACCATTTGTTTAGTTTTTGAATATACTTAAAATTGTGATCGTGGAGCACAAAACCAGTCATCAGGATCAGTTTTCAGAAACCATAAATCATCTTTCTATTGATGTATGGTTTGTTCGGAGAACAATATTTGGCTGAGATACAACTAAAATCTGGAATCTGAGGGTGCAAAAAAATCTAAATATTGAGAAAATCGACCTTAGCAAGTCCTTAGCAATGCATATTACTAATCAAAAAATTAAGTTTTGATTTACTTACGGTAGGAAATTACTAAAATATCTTAATGGAACATGATTTTTACTTAATATCCTAATGATTTTGTATCCTAATATATTTTAATTAGCAGCATTCCTAATAATACAATTGTGATTCCACTCTAATCTGTTGGTGAAATATTAGCATTTAAACTCAGATGCCTGTGATAACATTGTTTCCTTGAGATATTTATTCAACCCTCGTAAGATAATGAAGACATCATTATAGGTTATCTATAATGTCATCTCATGCATATATTTATAGAAGTTCTCCTCTCTCAAGCTATTTCTATAGTTAACTTCCTAGTTATTTAACGAGTTTATATTGGAAAGCTTTCCTGAGGTAAGTGTATGTGACGTTGGTTACAAGCTGTTCAAGGGTGGCATCTTTTTGATCGCTGATTGAGCGATATACTCTACGTAAGATATTGTTCATAGTACTGTACAAGTTGTACAGAATCTCTCAACACCATCTGAAGTACATGTTTACTTCCTGCTGTAATTAGTCAATGGAAATAGATGATTGGTTAACTTGCCCCACAGTGATGTCACACGTCAGTGAGCATGATTACAATAAGTACAACATGTTCCTGGACCAACATCCTTGTTGATCCTGAAACAACATTACAATCAACAAATCAGAATAGAGATATAAGTTTTCCAGAAATATCTGTTTTAGACTTAAAATCAGTGTTAGGTGCTTCTTCACCCTTGTTAATCAGCTATCATTTCCCACTGATTTTAGGAATAAATTATGGGTAGGGTTAGGGTTAGGGGTTAAGTCTATATTTTGGACAATAATGTTGATCCAGGATCATCAAAAGATGTTGATCCAGGAACATGTCTTATTTGGCTAAATCAAGGCGACCATCACGTGTCATGATATATGAAAAGAGTGGAAATCTTGTAATAACATTTACAGAATTGGAAAGCTGAGGCTTTGTTTCATATTCAAATACCAAACTGTATTGAGATCAGTATTACTGGATGACAAATGTTGAGTGAAGTTGTTCATGCATCAAGGAAAAGACTGCATAAATGGCATACACAGTATATAGAAATAATCATATCAGAGAGAAAACTTTCTTGCACATTTGCATTTGCATGGGTGGGTTAACCAGTGTTGAAAAAATATGGCCTATTAATGTGGAAAGTCCACTGAAGCGTTACCAGCATAACCCTACAGTATGTGCCTGGGACTCTGATTCTTGAGACATAGACAAACATGTCCAGTAATTGTAACTGCTATTAGGTTTAAAAATGAAAATATTTTCAATTGTGTTATGAGCGATTTATAATAGAATGAATGTATTTATTACATTTATCCCCTTCAGTTTCATTGTATCATTGTTATAACAAATCTATGACGCTTATTGTCTTCTTGCTACATCTAAAACCTCAGAACTTCAGTTGTCCTCTTCATCACCGGCGTAATACTGCATGTAGGGAAAAAGAAGAAGAAGAAAGAAAAAACAAAGCAAAAACAGAACCTCATTCTCTAATCTTAACCCCAAACGCCGGATGGATTCCTACAAATAAATACAATTTCCTAACCCGCCCATTGAAAACAACGGGGAGCTGTTTGGAAAAGTCAATGCGTTTTTTTGTGTTTGGAAAGTTTGTGTGGATTGGGGGATGGTTCTGTTTTCGTTTTCTCAATGCTATCTGAAGACACAATCATGCAGTCGTCCAGTCACTGCGTCTATTCACTTGGCCAGACTAGAGCTGGTCCCCTGACTGAGAAGGGGTCAATCATTAATATATGCTGTAAAATGGATACGAATGCTTTGAAATGCTAAAAAAGAGTGTTTCATCAAAAGTAACACCTAATAATACCTCATATCAAAGCAAGTATCAGTGTCAGACAGGTTCTGGTAAGTTTTAGAATATGTTAAATACTAATGTTAATATTTCCTGCCCTGCGTCACTCACAACCATGATATATCAACCATGATATGTTCTATTAGCATCTAGCATCATCAATGACAATGACGGTGTTGACAGTCAACATAAAGTCATCATGTGGTTTTCAAGAAATTGTAATTATATTAAATATAAAATGGTGTTTAATTTTTCTAATAATGTACAAATATTAAATATCTGACGTGACAGCATACATTGCTTTCGTGGATTGATAGTTATCATATCTAGCAGAGTTACACTAAGAAGTAGCTGAGAGAACATGTATCACTGGGCAAAGCATATCTATACATGATACATTTCATTTGTATTCTGATCATATGTATTTTGATCGGTTTTGGATCATTTGTTAAGATGTTTAAATGTGAATATTAAGATCCTGGTTTAAAGTGTTTCTTTTTTTTCCCGTCTATCCTCTTTGTGGTTAATTTCCTGCTCAGTTATTCAATTATCATTCATTAGTTTCCACTCGTTTGCTCCTTAGTTAAACGTTTTCATTTAAAGGATACCTCTAAGACAAACCTTCCACATCTTGTTGCATCGTCTTGGGCAGTGTGAGAAATGTGGCCAGGCTTCCTCTGAATGTTAACCCACTGTTTCATTTGCATAAAGTGTGTGTTTAAAAAGTGCAAAGAATTTTATAAGATTTCATTTTTGTGTTTTAACTTTTGGGGGGATTTTGGGTAATGCAGTTCTAAGGATCTCAACAAAATACAAAAGAACAATGTAAAAGTGTTAATATTGAAAGATCATGTCTGTATTTGCATATATGAATAAGATGGAGTCCGGTTGCCATCCAGGTCACTCCGCTTAGATTGTTTTTATTTACTTTTTTACCTACTTTTGCTTTCTCTTTCTACAGACATAACCTCTGCACTGATCATTTATGACAAAGAAACACTTTTGGACATTGGACACGGCTTCACTGACCTGTTTCAGGACACTTTATCCTCATACCCATCGCGGCCATCTGAGATTCTCTGGAACGCTGAGATGAACAATGGCCACTTGAATAACCACCTAAGGCGACGGATCAAGAAACACCGTGTGAAACGTGCTGGGATTCCCAACAGACTGAGGAAAAGAGCTCACAGTCCTCCTCTACCGAGCATTCTGCTTGCTAATGTCCAGTCTCTGGAGAAAAGTCATCTGGAACATTTATCCATTATTTGCCGCCCATTCTATCTGCTCTGGGAGTTTTCATCGATCATCATAACTGCGCTTTACATCCCTCCACAAGCAGACACCGGTTTGGTTTTGTCTGAACTTCACGATACACTCACATCAACAAACATCCTGACGCTGCTATTATCATCGCTGGGGACTTTAACAAAGCCAACCAACAAGTTATGCCAAATTTTTATTGCACATGTATCCTGTCCAACCAGAGGACCGAATACACTGAATAATTGCTACACTCAGTTAAAAAATGCCTACAAAGCACGCTCACTACCGGCTTTTGGCAAATCGGACCATGCCTTCATTTTCCTCACAGCGGAATATAAACAAAGGCTCAGTCAAGATCCCCCGGTGCAGAGGGTGGTGACGCGATGGTCCGACCAATCAGAAGCCATGCTACAGGCGGCTCTTGATGACGTAGACTGGGACATGTTTCACACAAGTTCATCTGACGTCAGCGAGTTCACGGATGTAGCATTAAGCTTTGTAAACACGCTATCCTAACACGCTAACTATGGATACAATAACTATAGGGTCCTTCTCAAATCAGAAACCCTGGGTGGACAGATCAATCCGTGCAGGAGTAAACAAACGCACTGCTGCTTACAACGCCGGTCTTCTATCGGGAAACATGAGCGAGTACAAAGCATCGTGCTATGCTCTCCCGCGCGCAGTAAGAGCCGCCAAACACAGACACAGGGAACGCATAGAGTCACATTTCCAGCTAAATGACTCCCGATGCATGTGGCAAGGACTAAGAACCATCTGAGGGCATTAAAGCAAGTGAATGTAAGGAAAGCAGCCGGACCTGATGGGATTTCTGGCCGTGTTCTGCGGTCCTGCGCTGATCAGCTCGCTGGTTTGTTTACATCCATTTTTAATGAGTCCCATTTTTCTCAGAGATGCAAGAGGAGCATACAAATCTTGTAGTTTCTCTGCTCACACCACCCTCATTGGTGGAGCCACTTTGGGGTACACAGACATGAAGATGAGCTTGGGCCTGTTCCACCATGCTGCCCCATCGTGGGTATGTTGGTGGCTCCATTGGATCCTCTGGCATGGTCCCTCGGAGCCTGTTTATCACTCCCCAGTCCATCTCGGTGGCTCCTGTGGACCATCAGACACTTTGCCTGGCGTCCCCCCAAGTTCAAGGGCATCAGGTTTACTTCAGTCAAGGCTTTCGATGCCCCTATCTTGCGTGCAGAAAATGCAGTCCTGCTGTTGAAGGTTGTGATAGAGCCAGTCCCTCCAGCTGATATGTGGTAGGGATTTTACAGCCCTTCCTTCACTGTGCCCAAGAAAAGCGTTGGGTTACTATCGATCTTGGATCTGCGAGTTTTGAACAATGCACTTCACAAGCTGCCATTTAGGATGTTGACACAGAAAAGCATTTCGAGTGCATCTGTCCCCAAAATTGATTTCTCTGGATGGTGTTGATTCGGTCAGCCAGATAGCACACCTGCTCCAGGAATGTGCTCAGTCAGTGCTGAACTGCCTCAAGACTTTATCAGGCAAGACATGGTCCCACTGAAATTCTATCAGAGGCTCCTGGGGCATATGGCTTGGTCTGCCACATATGAGACTGCTTCAGTACTGGCTCCATGGTCGCGTCATAAGGTGGTGAAATGGTACTCACTGGGTTCAGATTACACAGGCCAACCGCAGAACCTTCAGCCCTTGGTCAGATCCTTCTTTTCTCAGGGCAGGAGTGTCCTTGAAACAAGTATCCAGGGATGTTGTGGTATTCACGTATGCCTCAACCATGGGCTGGGGGTCACGTACAAGGGGCACACAGTGTCAGGAGTTTCGACGGGTCCACAACTGTATGGCATATTAATTGCCTAACAATTGTCCAATTGCACTGACACACAGCTGGCCCCGGTGCAAATATGTGTTTCTTCCAGTGAGCCTGCTTGCACAGATACTGTGCAAGATCATGGAGATCGAGGAGCAGGTCTTTTTAGTGTCTCCATATTGGCCCAACAGGACCTGGCTCCTGGAACCCATGCTCCTCTTGACAGCCCCTCCCTGGCTGATTCCTTAGAGGAAGGATTTGTTTTCTCAGAGATGTTAAAACTCCATGTGTGGTCCCTGGACGGGAAGCTGAGGTTCTAAGTGACCTTTCCCAGGGGGTTGCCCTCACTATCGCTTCAGTACGTGCTCCATCCACGAGACAAGCCTGTTCGCTGAAGTGGAACCTGTGCGTTGAATGGTGTCCCCCTCCACCCTTAAGGTTTACATGGCTGCTGTTTCAGCCCATCATGACCCCATAGAGGGGAGATTGGTGGAGAAGCATGATCTGGTCGTCAAGTTTCTGAGGGGGCCAGAGGGTTAAATCCTCTAAAGGCCTTCCTACCTGCCCTCTTGGGATTTGGCGTTGGTGCTAAAATCCTGCCAAACTGCCCCCTTCGAGCCTTTACAATCAATCAAGTTAAAGATTCTTTCTATGAAAACCCCGCTCCGGACTGCATTGGCAACCAGAGACGCAGCAGACAATATACAAGACACTTAGTATGAAGTAAATAATAATAATAATAATAGTAATAGTAACAACAATAATAAAACAAGAACAATATCATTAATGGAATACATGTATATAAATACAATATAAATTGTAATATGTTAATATTATAAATATTTGTAAGTTGGTTTAACTGATTGAATGCAGCTGTGTTATTAATGATGAGAATCATAGAAACTGAAAACTAAATGAAAAACAGATTTCCTTTACATTGGCACAAATAATCAGAGCATTTGTTTTTATTAAACATTGCTGTCCTAAAAAATTACAAAAGCATTTTATATTAACAACATTTATAAATGAAACTTACAAAAACAGAAAACAAACCCAACTCAAAGCTGTCAAACTCGAGCAACAATTTATGTACTGTACTGTTACTGAACAATTGGTGGAAAAAAGAGAAACTTAATTTCTTCTACAAATCTTTGGTATGAAAAGTTAAGAACAATACACCTGAGTGGAGTCAATGATTCACAGGATTTGTGTCTGCAGCATGAATGGATTTCCTTCTGCATATGATGATTTTTTTGGGGTAAACAGTGTCATATCTGTAGGATTTAGTGGATCTTGTAGGAGTGTGTGAGGAAGAACATGAGCTTGTGTTTAGGTGAATTTCTTGATGAAACGCAGCTTGAGGTAAGCGATGATGAGGAAGATGAGGGTCATGATTCCCAGAGCTAAATGATTCTGCCACAAACCCCAGGTTGAGAAATCAATTCCCTGTTCAGATAGAAATTCCTCACCTGTCGAACAGCTGAAAAGGGAAATAAGAACATGTTAAAAAAATTGTTTAGCATCATTGCATGTTGGATTTCTACACATGCTACATTTATTCAGCCAAACATCTGTTAGTAATCAGATAGTTGACTTAATCAGACTGAAACTCATTCAACAACTCATGTAAACACCTCAGTCAATCCGAGATAAAACAATCCGACTGAGCTCGATCCCAATTCAATTTTGATTCATCTAGAAGGGGGAAGTAGACCTATTGTAATAAGATCAAGAGGACATGTGAACACTGGATCAGAATGAAAACTGAACTAGAAATTACTGTTCATCTTCAGTGCTCTTTAAAACAAAGAAAAGAAGCCATGGCAGGGGAACAGTATCTGCAAACAGCAGGAAACTGAAATGATGCATTTAAAAGTTAATGGCCAAACAGATGTTTTTAAAACTTCACACTGTTATCACAGATGAACTATATATAACACATAACATTAAATATTTTTACAAGATTAAATGTTGATTATTAGTAACTCAAACCGCTTACTTAACCGCAGGTTGCACACGTCTGCCATGTTTGTAGTTTTTAACACTTTGTGTAATATTTTTCATGTAGTTCTGACACGAACCACACTCCAGTATTTATACATTTCTGTTAGTGCTGGTAAATAAAAACTCATCAATCTTCATTGTTCATGTTAGCTCAGGTCAATTACATAAGATTAACAGATACAACATTTGTTTTTTATCATGCATTACTAAATGTTAACATTACCATCAACTAATAATAAATGCTTCAGAAGTCTTTTTCATTGTTAGTTTAACTGATGATTTTGACAAATGTAGCATTACTGTAAAGCGTCAGCTCATTTTACTTAGTAACATTTCTTTTATTTCAGTTGATTGTTTATTATTCACATGCAGATTGACACTCACGCTTGTGCTACACCACCACTCGTGTTCCTTTGGTCACAGAATTCGAGCTTGGTGAACTCATTGATTTCCAAAGCCTGGAAGAACATTCACCATCATCATCATCATCAGCATCATCAGCATCATCATCATCAGCTAAACATAAACATTGTTATCTGTTCCTCATTCAACAAAACTGACCGTCTAAGAATCAAGATTATTATACTTCACTTAGACCATAAACACTAAACTACTAAGTCATATTGTGATTATATAAATCATATATAAAACGAATCTCAATATTAGGAGAAGAACTCACAGCGAGACCGTAGCGAGGAATACTGAGATACTTCAACCAGTTCAACCAGTTAGCGACACTGGGGAGATTCACCAGCAGCCCCGAGAAGATCTGAACACATGGAGAAATATTAAACATTACATTTATATACAAATACAGAATAAAATAGAGCTGCAAGCAGTAATTTAGAGGCCAAGCAGAGGCAGAATTAGCAGCTAACATGGCTGAGAGGATCAGACCAAACGCAACAATGAGTACTAAAAGACATCTTAATATAATTTTACTCAAACTGGCTGAAAAATCATGAATTCAGAAATTAGTTATATGGTTTATCACTTTTGACCAATAGGTGTCGCTGTTTATAAATTGATGTGAGTGGTGTGGTCAGTGTGAGGTGACAATGACACCAAATTTGTAGCTCAAACATTTGAGCCTCAGATGCAGTTCGGCATCATGACATCAAATCTGATGAGATAAACAAAATGTGTCTTCTGTCAGCTTCTCAAAAACACCAATATTCTGTCCACAAGGTGGCACTGCCACTAAACGTTTTTGAGTATCTTCAGGGCAAGGTGCCAAAGACAAATACCAAGCTTTGAAATGACACTTTGTCAAAATGCAACAAGGCATTGTGTACCCTGCATGCTGCTCTGAATGAAAAGACACCAGTCCTGTGAGTTTTGGCCAAAACATTCAGATGTTAAAAGCAAAAATAACTTCATGTTCAATAATGTTTTAAGTCGAAATGGTCTAAATATGATACAGTTCCCTTTTCACAAAAATCAGACAATCGTTCTGGGACGAGTTCTTAAAACGTATGTAAAAATGGCTTCATGAGTGCATACGAATCATCTGCAATCCTATACACACAGGCATATATATTGTTATAAATTATATATTCATTAATATTTTCAATGTTCTGTCCACAATCCAAGATTATATATATATATATATTTGATTTATAATATTGTATAATTTTTTAATGGAGAATTTTACAAGCGTTTCATCATATAAATTATATCTTATAAATTGTATCATTATTATAAATTCCATAATTTAATATTCTATCATTTTTATCAATTATACATATAAATGATGGTAAGAGAGTCAGGCGTAAACCGAAGGTCACGGTTCAATTCTCGCACCCTCGTGTGCGTTTGTTCAGTGTTCAGTATTGCGTGTGTGTGTGTGTGTGTGTGTGTGTGCACTTGGATGGGTTAAATATAGAGCACCTATTTCGATTATGGGTCACCATACTTGAAAATATGTCATGACTTTCACTTTACTTTTTTATATAAACCCTTAACCATGGTGTACTTACAACCACATGTGGTATATACTGGTTTAATATTTCTGTTCAAATGTTTGCGTGTGTGTGTTTCTTTACCATCATAAAGACAAAGCTGATGGTCATGAAGATGTTAGCGATGGCCACCACCGTCTGATCAGCAGAGATGGCTAGAGTCATGGAGGTGGCTGTGTAAGACACCAGAACGATGGAGAACATGAAGATGAAGAACGCCTCGACCGTTGGCTTCAGACCTGCACAGGAAACACAAACACTTTAAACCACACGCCTGATATCATACGAACATGAACGATATAATGATGAAGGCAATGTGAGTCTGACCGATCATAAAGTACGCCACGCAGCTGAAGATGATGGCTGGGATGGTGCGCAGAGTCAGGATGTCAGACAGGATCTTGGACAGGAAGTAGACTGAAACTCTGTAGTATCCGCTGATGTACTCGTGCCTGAGGACACGCCCACCATACAACATCATCAATCAATCAATCAAATATTCCAATTACAATCAATCCCAAAGATAACTGCACAGAAAATATCACAAGCCAAATTCACCAAACATTCTTTAGAATTAAATTATTCTTACTTTGAAAAAGAAGAATACAAAAAAGAAAAAGAATATATTGCATACCTAAAAATTACTTTTCAAAACAAAACTTATCGAACTTAACGAATCTTCTTAAAATCATCACAAATGAGCTCTTAACCCTCTGGTGCACTTTATCCATTTTTGACTTCATTGGAATTGTACAAAAACTTGGTACAGATTTTGCACTTGCTATGTGAACACAAAAAAGTATTTATGGATATGATTCACAATGGTTAAATGGTCCTGAAAAAAATAGTCACACTTGTACGGTTCATGGTCAAAAATCACCACATTACAGGGGACAGACCGTGAAGAAAATTTCATCTAGTGGAAACGTTTGGTATTGCAGCTAAAAATCTTACAGAAAGCTCAATTTTTGCAATAGCACCAACAAATTTAGATTTATGGCTTTGAATTTCACTGGTACTGTTCACATTCACAACCCAAAATGAATGGAATTGCATTGCGCACAAATAATGTCCTAATACTGTACATTTATTTGTGATATCTACAGTACCTCAAAATTAGAGCACAACTTGTTTAGAGTTATGGCTTTGATTAAAACACAATTTTGGATTGAAACGTTTGAAATAGTATTTAAAATAGTTACGTGTTTAAAAGTTAAGTTGAAGTGACACCAATAAGTGTTGTAAACATTGATTAGTCGTGATTATGTATTATGAGACTTTTTGGAAACTTCAAAATTTAGTACCAACTCTACAAAAAAATAAATAAAAAATGACGTTCTTAAGAATATATTTGAAAACTTCATGAGAAAATATGTAGTTATTTGCTATATATATATATATATATATATATATATATATATATTTAAGAGCAATGTAAATGTATGTATATATCAAAACATATATATTTACTAATAGTTATATTAATAAAAATTTAACAATTTAAAAATGTTTAAATAACCTTTTTACCCTATTTGATAATCACACTAAACCATAATTATATACAAAGCCATTTTTTTTTTATTTTAATTAATTGTACACATAAACAACCAACAATTACAATGTTTCTAAAAAGGATATGTGCATTAAAACTACAAATAAACCCACTATAAACAAAACACTCTGCATTTATTTATTTACTATAAGTTATTTCACCTCCTACAGAATGTTTGGATAAATTGCTGTGTGTAAGAGATACAAATCTGAACTTTTAACAATTCAGTCCTGAAGCAAGAATCAAAAATCATTAATGCAACCAAACATAATGAAATTCATTCAGGAAGAACTGGTTCTCACTTGCCAACTCAAGTGTGTGTGTGTGTGTGTGTGTGTGTGTGTGTACTCACACAAACAGTTTCCTCTCGGTGATGAATAGTTCAGCTGAGGAAACGGAGCTGAAGCACTGATTGGTGGTGATGAAGAACAGCGCGCCCATCCTGTAACACACACACACACACACACAAGTAAAAACTAACTGAATTTTTTCAAAAAGTTTTATTCAGTCAATTATATTTGAAAACACCAGGGCTGAAGAGACACAGCTTCTGTTCATCAGATCTGAGCAGTGAATCACTCTAATTCAAGTGGAAATGATTAATTTCACAGAAATACTGAAATACTGAAATACTGACTGAACTGGATGAACATGTTTCCAAACCTGTTCTGAATGCCGCTTGAATTCTCCTCTACTCCAAAAAATATGGCTCCAACAACCAGAGCCAGGAAAATCGTAACTCCGATCTGAAGAAACAAGAATCAGATTAATATAGAAATACTAACATCAACCCAAATCAAAACTTAACCTATTTTTTTTCATTTACATATAGATTATATTTTCTTTTCACAAATATTTTGACAAAAAAAAATATGACCAACAAATTCACCTCAAATATGCTGTGAATATTCAATGAATCAAACAATTCATATTAATCAATGAGAGGAGTTGACGAAAATGTAATAAATTCATAAAATAATAATGTAAAATTAACAAATCATTTTGAATTGAAAACAATCAAAATAAAGCACCTATATAAAAAGACTAAATATTTTATGTTTACCTTCATGAGTTATTATATTAAACTAGAACAATATTTTTTTACTTAAAATAATAAAAAAAGAGATTATAATTTTATTTTTAACAAAAAGTATTTAAAGTAATATATGTAAAATAGAACAAATAATAAAATTGACATTTTTTTTTTACTTATATTAAATAATAATGAAACTTATACTAGTATCTCAATGATCCTAAAACAACATTATGTGGTGTGCTGTTAAATTACTGAAATATCTTAAAATCTCAGAGGAACTAAAACCATTTAAATTAGGCTTAAATGTTTGAGACTGACAGACACATTTTTTGAAAGCCTGATGTAGATGGTTGCACTGACCTGAGCGAATGAGGTCTGTGGGTTCAGCATGAGGTTCTTGAAGGTTCTTTTGAGAACCCAGTTGAACTGGTGGCAGAAGGATGTGCTGTAGGTGATGGTTCTGGATTTGGGTCGTTTGCTGTAGTCCCGTCCCTGAACAATTTGCTCCATCTCGCTTTTGGTCTGTTTGTAGCTGGCGCTGTTCTTGTATTCTTCCACCAATCGGTCCTCGATGCCCTTAAGAGATGAACTCAGCTGCTCCTCGTCCGGTTCTGACACACACAAACACATTTATAAACTTTTTCACAAACATAATCTCCGCTCTCACAAAAACAAATCTCCACTCTCTACTTTTTCTGCTCTCCTCGGCCACACCACAAGTGAAAGTAGCGTGGCATACAGCCAAGTATGGTAACCTCAGAATTGGTGCTCTGCATTTAACCCATCCAAAGTGCACACACACAGCAGTGAACACACACACTGTGAACACACACCCGCAGCCATTTATGCTTCAGCGCCCGGGGAGCAGTTGGGGGTTCGGTGGCTCTCTCAAGGGTACCTCAGTCGTGGTATTGCTGGTCCGAGACTCGAACCCACAACTTTAGGGTTAGGAGTCATCTCTCTAACCACTAGGCTACAACTTCCCCAAATAAAGTAAAGAATGCATATCGCACCATCGCCAGAGCAGATTTGGGGCTCTCTGATCATCTTATAGCGACCTACAGACAGAAACCAGCTAAACCTGTATTAAGTACTATGCCTACAGGAATGGGGAAAGAGTCTTGTAAAAACTGGCCAAATATACACTGGAAAAGGAGATCAGAGTGGCAGATAATTATTATGGAAAGCTAAGGAACCAATTATCTTCAAATGACCCTGGATCAGTGTGGAAAAAACATTATTAAAACCTCCGGCAACCACCCGCCTGCACCACCTGCACTTCAGATCAGGGAAGATGATGTGCCTCAGAAAGAACAAGAGAAAAAAGGTACCAGGCCCAGACGGTTTGACACCAGCCTGTCTGAAAACCTGTGCTGACCCATTTGCCCCAATCTTAACACAGAACTTTGACTTTCACTGAAGCTTTGCTTTACCATCATCCCCGTCCCAAAGAAACCCAAAATTACATGACTTAATGACTACAGATCTTTGGCTCTAACATCTGTGGCCATGAAGTCATTTGAAAAGCTGGTTTTAGCTTATCTGAAAGACATCACTGGACCTTCACTGAACCCCTGCAGTTTGTTTACCAAGCAAACAGGTCTGTGGATGATGCAGTCAATGTTGGACTGCACTACATCATGAAGCATCTGGAGACCAGAGACTTATGTGAGGAACCTGTTTGTGGATATTAGCTCAGCTTTCAAAACTATCATTCCAAAACTCCTGTCCAAACTATCTCAGCTATTCATGCCCACCTCGGTCTGTTAGTGGATCATCAGCTTCCTGACAGACAGACAGAAAATTCTCATCTAGCACCCATTCAATCAGCACTTGAGCTCCTCAGGGTTGTGTCCTCTCCCCACTATTCTCCTCCCTGTACATCAATAACTGCACATCTTAAGACCCCTCTGTTAAGCTCATAAAGTTTGCAGAAGACACCACACTTATCTGCCTCATTCAGGACGGTGACGAGTCTGCTTACAGACATGAGGTAAGAGCAAGCTATCTGACGCAGTCTTAACAACCTGGAGCTCAGCACGCTCAAAACAGTGGAGATGATCGTGGACTTCAGGCGAAACACCCCAGTACTCCACCTCACCATCATGGACAGAACTGTAACAACAGTTGAGTCATTCAGATTCCTGGGCACCACCATCTCTCAGGACCTGAAGTGGGACATTCACATTGCCCAGCAGAGGTTGTACTTCCTTCGCCAACTGAGGAAGTTCAACCTGCCACAGGAACAATTGAAGCTGAAACAATTCTACTCTGCCATAACTGAATCTGTCCTCTGCACTTCAATAACTGTCTGGTTCAGCTCAACTACAAAATCTGACCTAGAAAACTACGTAGGATAGTCCGGACTGCTAAGAGAATCATTGGTACAACACTCCCGACTCTCCAAGAACTGTACTTATCCGCAAAAATGCTGGCAAAATCACTCTGAACACTTCACATCCTGCATACTCCCTCTTTGAACTGTTGCCTGGTTGATGTTACAGAGCACCCAATTGGCCAGGCACAGGAACAGTTTCTTCCCATTCATGCAAAAAAAAAAAAGGCAAATCCAGGCTGTAAAACCTGATTAAAATGTGCAAGGAGGACCACCCTGCTGCAACCCAAATATCTTCTAAAGGGCCCTCTTTCAAAAAGAGCCCAGGAGGATACAATACTCCTAGTAGAGTGAGCTCTAAGGTCTAGAGGTGAAGGGAGGCTCCCCACCTCATAAGCGAGAGAGAGATAGTGTCTTTCACCCAATTAGAAATCCTCTGCTTGGAGCCAGAAAACCCTCTGCGAACAGCACCAAAGCACACAAGGCATTGGGACAACTTGTGCCACAGGCCAGAGTAGGCTACATAAATCATTAGGCCCCGAACAGGGCATAGTAGATGAAGCCTCTCACCCAAAGAAGCAGCAAAGGGAGGAAGACAAAATGCATAAAGTACAACCACTTGGGAACAGAATGACGTGGACAAGACTCTGGAGATGCAACCAGGTCTGAGTTACAGAAACACCTTCACAAGACGGGGTAAATACCATGCATGGCTCACTCACAAAAGACCCTACAGATCCTCAAAATGCTTGTGAGAGACAGACTCAAAAAGCAACCTAGATAACCCCTCCAAGATGACTGACAAGTTTTTTATTATTATTATGAAAGTCCATTGCTCACTAGCTCAAATTATTTAGGCTAGGCATCAGAATTCACAAACCACTGTCCACTGTTATTTTTAAAAGAAAAGAATACAACAAGCTCATAATCATGACTTTATAAGTTGGAAATGGGAAGGTCTCTACTCGGCAGATGCCTGTTATGATGTTATGATCGAGCCTCTGCACTCTGAGCATTACTTGTTTTTCTATAACAAACTATAAAATATTTTCTATAAAACATTAATGTCCAGGCAGTGACAAATAGCTTGTTTTATATTTAATTTAATTACATTAAGGTTATAAGTTAATATTTACAATAAATATTTTAACTGCTACTATGTAAAATGAGTACTGCTGTAAAAAAGTTTGTTTAAAGTGTTTGCAAACCAAATATTATTGCAATTTTGTTCATTAAGCAGTATTTTTAAATTTAAAAAGTGCACAATACACAACTTTTGAATGCATTATTAGTTTTGTGCATAATGCGATTAATCGCAGACAATCATGCGATTAATTGCGATAGAAAATGTAATCATTGCTCAGCTGCTACTGTATAATAATAATAATAATAATAAAATAGAAAAAAAATACATAATGAAAATAAAAACTGAATAAAATAATAATAAAAATAAAATAAATTTTAAAACAAACATTACATGTCATTAGTGGTGAATCTTGACTAAAAGAAGCTGCAAAGTGGCCTTTATACTGCAAGAAAACATTAATGGAGAATGAAAATTGTTGTACCCTCATTGCTGTATAGCTTGTTGAGAGCGACGGCGGTGGAGTCTCCATTGATGACATCCAAGAAGAAATCAGCAGGGTTGTTATGAGGTTCACAGGTGTATCCTGACACACACACACACACACACACACACACACACACACACACATCAGTATCAGGACCTGAGTGTCTGTTCATGTGTGTAAATGTGTTTTCATACCGATTTGACTGAAGTAGTCCAAGGCATCTTGAGCCGGGCCGTGATACACCAGTCTTCCTCCCACCAGCAGTGTGAGGCTGTCGAACAGCCGGTAGATGGAGTACCGCGGCTGATGGATGGACAGGATGATGGTGCGACCATTGTTCGCCATTCTGAACAAATACACAGGTTAAACACACTGGAAAGTTAAAAGAAAGTTTTCTTCACAAATAAGACAAGAACCATCAGTGACCAATTCTCCACACCGCAGACTGAGGACAACTTCACAATGACCGACGCACACTCTTTCTCCTCCTTCTCCCCACTCTCAGAGATGGATGTCTCCAAACTTCTCCTGTCCAATCATCCCACTACTTGTCCACTTGATCCGATCCCCACTCACCTCCTTGAAGTGATCTCTTCTTCAGTCATACCTTTGCTTACTCACATTATCAACTCCTCTCTTCACTCTGGAACATTTTCCTCAGCATTTAAGCAGGCTCGGGTAAGCCCACTGCTCAAGAAACCATCTCTAAATCCAGCGCTTTATGAAAACTACAGACCGGTATCCCTTCTTCCATTCATTAGGGGAAGACGTGGCCTAATGGTTAGAGAGTCAAACTCCCAATCGAAAGGTTGTGAGTTCGAGTCCTGGGCTGGCGGGAATTGTGTGTGGGGGGAGTGCATGTACAGTTCTCTCTCCACCTTCAATACCATGACGTAGGTGCCCTTGAGCAAGGCATCGAAGCCCCAACTGCTCCCCGGGCGCCGCAGCATAAATGGCTGCCCACTGCTCCGAGTGTGTGTTCACGGTGTGTGTTCACGGTGTGTGTTCACTGCTCTGTGTGTGTGCACTTCGGATGGGTTAAATGCAGAGCACAAATTCTGAGTATGGGTCACCATACTTGGCTGAATGTCACGTCACTAATGTTGTAAAGACACTTGAGCGAGCGGTGTTCAACCAGCTCTCTATGTTCCTTGTATAGAACAACCTCCTGGACTGCAACCAATCTGGCTTCAAAACTGCTTTCGGTTACTGAAGCCCTGCAACTGGCAAGAGCAGCTTCAAAATCCTCAGTACTCATCTTACTGGACCTGTCTGCTGCTTTTGACACGGTTAATCACCAGATTCTCCTGTCAACCCTCAGAAAGATGGGCATCTCTGGAACCGCACTCCTGTGGTTGAAGTCCTACCTCTCCGATAGATCCTTCAGTGTGTCTTGGAGGGGTGATGTTTCTAAGTCACAACTACTTGTTACGGGGGTTCCTCAAGGCTCAGTACTTGGACCACTGCTCTTCTTCATCTACATGACGTCATTAGGATCTGTCATTCAGAAGCATGGCTTTTCTTATCACTGCTATGCTGATGACACCCAACTCTACTTCTCATTCCAACCAGATGACCCGACGGTAGCTGACACATAGTGACATGTCTAGCTGGATGAATGACCATCACCTTCAGCTTAACCTTATGAAGACAGAACTCCTGATGATTCCAGCTCACCCATTGCTTCATCACAACTTCTCTATACAGCTGGGTTCGTCAACCATTACTCCTTCGGGGAAGAAACCTAAGAGTTGTGATGGATCATCAGTTAATCTTCACAGACCACATTGCTACAACGACCCGGTCCTGCTGATTTTCCTTATAGAACATTAGGAAGATTAGACCCTTCCTGTCAGAGCAAGCAACCCAACTTCTTGTCCAAGCTCTTGTTCTCTCCAGACTGGACTATTGTGATGTTCTCCTGGCGGGCCTTCCTGCAAGTACTGTCAAGCCTCTGCAAATGATCCAGAATGCAGCAGTGAGGGTTGTCTTCAATGAGCCAAAAAAAAGCTCACGTTACTCCTCTTCTCATCAGGTTACACTGGCTACCAGTAGCTGCTCGCATCAAATTCAAGGTACTGATGCTTGCCTACAAGGCGACCACTGGCACGGCACCAACTTACCTAAACTCACTGGTTAAATCTTATGTGCCCTCCAGAAGTTTTCGCTCTGCAAGTGAACAACGCCTTGTGGTGCCATCCCAAAGAAGTTCAAAATCACTCTCACAGACCTTTTCCTGGACTGTGCCCAGCTGGTGGAATGACCTCCCAATCTCAATTCGACTCATTTTCAAGAAACATCTAAAGACTCATCTTTGTCGCCAGCACTTAACCAACTAATACTAGCACTTTTCCTTCTTTTCTTGTCTTTTCATTTATAAAAAAAAAAAAAAACTGGCTATGCGTTCTGTACTAGACTGAGACTTGTCATGGCACTTGTTGACCTGACTGCTTCTATTGTTCTCATTTGTAAGTCGCTTTGGATAAAAGCGTCTGCTAAATGATTAAATGTTAATGTCTTTCTTGTGGTTTAGGTTTGGAATATGACCGTTTTTGTACAAACGCACTTCTTAAGCAGCATGAGGACGGAGTTAGCTGTACTGGCATCCAAGCCAGTAGTCGGTTCGTCCAGGAAAAGCACCGGCGGATCAATGATCAGCTCCATGCCGATGTTTGTCCTCTTCCTCTCTCCACCTGAAACACCACGAATCAGCTGCGTGCCCACCTGTAAAACCAGCCAATCAGAGCAGTCGTCAATTCAAGTCCTCTAAACCCAATAATGAACTACAATACTGGCTTTGTCAAATTAATCATGATTCCCATCAGATCAAATTCACTTTGTTCATAAGTCATCGTTTTCTGAATATACACACACAAAACAATGACTAATGAATAGAACAGTTATATATACACACACAATTATATTTTATTTTAGTATCACTGATATACTCGTTTTGTTGACATTTTTATATTTTGACCATTTATTTTTCTATTTTCAGTTTTTATTTTTATTGAATTGTTTATTTGTAATTTTATAGCATGTTTCTGTTTTTAATTATTATTTTTTTAAATGTCTATATAGTTTTTATTAATTTTCATTTATTGCTTAGACTATTTCTTTTATTACATTGTTTTATATATTTACATGAGTATAATTTTTCTTTTTGTATCATTGATATACTGTTATAGTTTTTGTTAATATTTTATTTATTTTTATATTTTTATTGATATTCTTTATTTTATTTTAAGTTTTTGTTATAATTTTTATTATTGTTATTATTTTAATACTTCTACATAAAAATATTGCCTTGGCAAAAAAAGTTGAAATAAAATAAGTTTAAGTTCATATTTTATTTTATTTATTGTTTATTAATTAATTATTAATATTTTTTTAATCTACAGTAGCTGTGTTTTGGGGGAGAAAACATTTCAAAAGCAAACAAAATAACAGATGTTGTTTACTGATTCAGAAGAATGCTAAATTACATAACATAAAATAATTATTAATCGTGTCATTAAGCATCAACAGAAGCCTGTGTAGATTGCACATGTAGTCTGTGGGATGAATGTGTGTTTGGTTTGTTACCCGTGAATCGGCCACTTTACTCAATCCCAGCTCCTGAATGAGTCTCTCAACCTTCTCATCTTTTTCTTTCTGACGAATCGACTTCGGGAGCCTTAAAGCTGCTGAGAAACGCAGATTCTCACGAACCGTCAGTGTTCCCATGACCACGTCATCCTGCAAAAAAACAAGACTTTCAAGATGATTCATGTGTTTAAACCATGACAGAGCACTTTCTGAACACGCACATTTCATAAACGTCCTTAAGGAAGGAAGCAGAGTGTCTCATGACACAGCTGGTGTGATTTGAGATTAGATTAAACAAATCACTGGAGGAATTCAGACTCATGAAGGCATTATTAAACTCTATTTATGCAAAGAAAACAAACTAAACAGCTGAATGGTTTCAGTCCAGCTTTTCTAATCTTAATCAGTGATCCCACAATTCCCTTAGTCATGATAAGTATTCTACAGAATAACAAGTTCAGCTTCCTGTTTTATCTGCTGAAGTCAGTTTTTAGAGTCAAACACAAGACTTTCAGGATGTTTAATGTGTTTAAACCATGACTGAGCACTTTCTGAACACTTTCTGATGTGTAAGTTCAGCGTTTGTGCTCCAGACGTGAGGAGAAAATGCTGCTACTGACTGTTGACTGAAGTGATCAGAAGAAAGGAAATGTAGTAACTGAGTGTGTGTGTGTGTGTGTGTGTGTGTGTGTGTTATACCTGCACTACATATCCAGACAGACATTTGAAGTTTGGAGGCTGTGGAGCTCCGTCTATAAGAACCTCTCCAGAAAGACCAGCAGGATCCTTACGAGCGGCCAGAACGTCCAGAAACCTGCAGTAAAACACAAACATTATACAAAACACATTAAATAAATACATATTTGTACTTTATTTTAATTATATTTTATATTTTACATGTGTTAAAATAAAATGTCTACGTAAATTTATTTTCACTATTTATTTTTTATTAAATATGTTTTCATATTCTAAATAAATAAAATAAATATATCAATAAATAACAATTATTGTATATAAAAACTATTTATTTTAAAAGACTAAAATAGATTATCTATATGTTCAGTTGACTATATATATATTCATTTTAGCTCTGTATGCACCTTAACAGAATTAAAATGAAATAATCAAGATGAAATTAAAGTGCAGACTTTAAGCTTTAATATAATATAAAATAAAATGCTTAGGAATTACAACCATTTTTATACACAATCCCCCCATTTTCAGGGGCTCAGATGTAATTGGACAAATAAATATAATCATAAATCAAATTTTTGATATTTTGTTTAGGATTACAACATCTAGTAAAAGTTAAGAACGCTCTCCAGGAGGTAGACATGTCACTGTCAAAGTCCACAGTCAAGAGAAGCAATTACAGAGGCTTCTCCACAAGCTTCAAACAAGGCTAGATTAGACTTTGAGAAAAAAAAAATCTTAAAAAGCAAGAGCACTTCTGGAAAAGCATTCTTTGGATGGCTGAAATAAAGATCAACCTGTACCAGAATGATGAGAAGAAACAAATCTAGAGAAGACTTGGAACAGCTGATGATCCAAAGCACACAACATCATCTGTGAAACATGGAGCAGTGTGATGCATGAGCATGCATGGCTTCCAGTGGCACTGGGTTACTGGTGTTTACTGATGACATGACAGAAGACAGAAGCAGCCGGAAGAACTCTGAAGTGTATAGAGATATACTCTCTGCCCAGATTCAGTCAAATGCAGCAAAGTTGATTGGATGTTGCTTCATAGTACAAATGGACAATGACCCAAAACATACAGCAAAAGCAATCCAGGAGTTTTTGAAGTGGTATCTTCTCACTCATATTCTGCAATGGCCAAGTCAATCTCCTGATCTCAACCCGATTGAGATGCATTTCACTCAGTGAAGACAAAAATAAAGACAGAAAGAGCCACAAACAAACAACAACTGAAGTCAACTGCAGTACAGACCTGGCAAAGCATCACAAAGAAGAAACCCAGTCTCTGCTGATGACTTAAGGCAGTCATTGCCTGCAAAGGATTCTCAAAAAAATATTAAAAATATTTTTTTTATTTAGGATTACATTTATTTGACCAACTATATTTGAGCCCCTGAAAATGAAGGGACTGTATGTAAAAATGGTTGTAATGTCTAAGCATTTAATCTTATTTTTAATTCTGTTCTGGTGGCATACAGAGCCAAAATTATGAAAATTGTGTGAGTGTTCAAATATATTATGAACCTAAATGTATATATACACTGTTGCTGGAAAAGCTGCTATGTTTTGAAAACAGCTGATCTACTTTTAGTTATTCCTTAACACTACCACAACATACAGACAGACAGACAGACAGACAGATGAACAGACACACCAAGATACGGAAAGACAGACAGACAGACAGACAGATGGAAGGACAGATGGACAGACAGACAGACAGACAGAAAAACAGACGGACAGACAAACAGAAGGACAGACAGACAGACGGATGGACGGACGGACGGACAGAAAGACAGACAGAAAGATGGACGGACAGATGGACAGAAGGATGGACAGACAGACGGATGGACGGACGGACGGACAGAAAGACAGACAGAAAGATGGACGGACAGATGGACAGTCAGACAGACGGATGGACAGACGGAGAGACAGACAGACAGATAGACGGACAAACAGACAGAAAGACACACAGATGTAAGGACAGATGGACAGACAGACAGACGAACAGACAGATGGATGAAAGGAGAGATGGAAAGACAGACAGACAAACAGAAAGAAAGACGGAAAGACAGATGGACGGACATATGGAAGGACAGATGGACAGACAGACACACAGACGGAGAGAAAGACAGGCACACAGACAGACAGACAAACACAAAGATGGACAGACAGACACACAGACGGACGGACAGACGGACAGAAGGACAGATGTAAGGGCAGACGGACAGAAAGACGGAGAGACAGACAGACAGATGGAAGGACAGATGGACAGTCAGGCAGACGGATGGACAGACGGACAGACAGACAGACAGACAGAAAGATGGAAGGAAAGATAGACAGACAGGCAGACAGACGGATGGATGGACAGACGGAAGGATGGAAGGACAGACAGACAGACGGACGGATGGAAGGACAGACGGACAGACAGATGAACAGCTAGACGGAAGGACAGATAGACAGTCAGACAAACAGACAGACAGACAAACATATGGAAAGACAGACAAATGGAAGGACAGATGGACAGACAGACAGACGGACGGACGGACGGACAGAAGGATAGATGGAAGGACAGATGGACGGACAGTCTGACGGATGGAAGGACAGATGGCCAGTCAGACAGAGAGACAGATGGATGGAAGGACAGACAGACAGACAAACAGACGGACAGACAGATGGATGAAAGGAGAGATGGAAGGACAGACAGACTGACAGACAGACGGATGGATGGACAGACAGACAGACAGAAGGACAGATGGACAGACGGACGTACAGATGGAAGGACAGAAGGACAGATGGACAGTCAGACAGACAGACAGACAGATGGAAGGACAGATGGATGGACAGAAGGACGGACAAACAAAAGGACGGATGGAAGGACAGATAGACAGACATGCAGATAGAAAGTTAAACAGACAGTCAGACAGATAGATAGATGTACAGACAGACGGACAGACAGTCAGATGGATGGACAGACAGACAGATGGAAGGACAGATGGATGGACAGAAGGATGGACAAACAAAAGGACGGATGGAAGGACAGATAGACAGACATGCAGATAGAAAGTTAGACAGACAGACAGATAGATAGATAGATGTACAGACAGACGGACAGACAGTCAGATGACTGGACAGACAGAGGCAGATAGATAGATGGGCAGGCAGACGGACACATGAAAGAACAGACAGAGACAGATGGATGGGTTGAAAGACATAGCTCTTACGATGATTTCCCGCTCCCAGTGGCTCCTAAAATGGCGTTCAGTCCCGGTCTCATGATACCACTAAACAAAATAACAAAATTACTTCAGAATTATTATAACCACATTTTCTTCATTTTCATATAATTACTTAAACAGCATAAAATCAAACACACAAGATGCTGAATGGATGAGCTACATTTGAAGCTGTTGTGAAATTCTGTTTCTTTGGAAGACAATTATATTAAAAGACTTTTGTTTGCTTGACTTCAATTAAAAACAACAACAAATGCCATCTGGCCATATTAAGTGCTTACATGTCACATTTATCCACTACACTAATGTAACTTGGTATGGTATTCATATTCATGAGCTCAGCTAATTTGTTGGATAAGGAAACACCTTGAAGCAGCTGATCATTGGAGCTTGTGTGTCTACAGATAAAATAACTTCTGAAGTTCAGATGAGAAAATAAACATTTCAAGTCACGCACACTTACACAAGTAGCTGAGCGCACATGGACAATCATGGGTTAATGATTAAACTCACCCGACAACCTCCGATGAAGAGCACACAAACTCTCTCACACACAAACGCTGTATAAGGGTCACAAACTATGCTTTATCTAAAATTATTTTAAACAACATTAATTTATATATATATATATATATATATAATTGTTTATTATATTATGTAATTTTATAGTACATTAAAATAAATATTTATATGTATTAATATTTAAATAGTATATTATTTAATCACAGTCATGGCATTTCAAAGTATTTTGATAATATTTACTTTTTAATATGGGCAAAATTATGCGAAAACAGGTCATTCTCATTCAAAATATTAATAAAAACCTCATACAATTATACAAAATTATTATTATTATTATTATACTAAAGTATTTACTGCATGGAATTTGTGTTTTTAAAAAGTTTAAACAAGAAATAAAGATATTAAAAGTAAAAAAATAATAATCAAAAATTAATTTAAATAAAATATTAACATTTTTATTGTTAAAAATAAAAGTATTGAATTCTGTAAGGATACTGCCAATACTGTCTGACTGGATCATATTCATAAATATTATGGTAATGAGAACAGAGTTTTTTGCATTATGGTATAAAAAATTTAAAAGATGGGTTTAATCAAGAAAAAAAAAACTTTAAACATATAAAATGTCTTAATAAGTTTGGGCTTGGAGTAAAATATGACTCAAGTGTTATTTTCGAGTTAAAACTCGTAATTTTGAATAGGAAATTCGACTGATAGATGTAAAATTGCCAGATTATTTTCCAGTTTAGTGATCCAAAACCTGTAACCTGTTCTGTCTGACAGGAAAACCAGACTCTTATCTAATAGCAGGGCAAAAGTCAAGGTTTGATGGCGCTCATCAACACTCACTGCGTTTATCCCCTCAAATGTCTGAATGTTTTTTCCATCTCGTACTGTGTGAAAGTTTATATTGTTCAGCAGGGACTTTCATGTCAAACAATGACCTGAACGCAGCGGGTATGCATACGTAATGTACTCATGTTATGAAAGCACAAACATGCACATGTGTTTGTGTGCTCATCACACAGTGTGGGTGTGTGTGTGTGCTTGTATAACAATGCATTAGCATGCATGTAAGGCCTACTGAAGCACGTACAAACATATGTTTTTCAGTGCATATTTAGTTTTTTTGGAGGCAGGGCCGGGAATCCATTGAAACATTGCCATGCTTCCTTCCTTCAATTCACATAAATCCTCCCTGGTGGTTTCACAATCAGATAACCACACAACGCCTTTGAAGACACATTACCCCGCATCACGTCCACACTTATGCTCCCTGACCTACAAGCTCACAAACATCACCTCTATTTCTTTCTTTATAGCAAATAATGAACATGAGCTTCATGCAGAGGCTGAATATGTGACTGTTCCTCTCGACTCCATGTTTTAAGCGGGTAGAGTAGATGAAAGTCGAGGCAGAAAACAAGTCTGAACATGAGATCTGATGCAGTCCTGCTGGTCACCAGATGAACACAAAAATAAACTACATTTTTTAAAGGAACATGTTCAATCATCCATCAGATGAATTTGCAAATGTCACTATAAGTAATTAAAAGCATTAGTATTGCTATAAAAACTTAATAAATAAATAAATAAAATCATAAAAAATTAAATACAAAAATTAATTTTAGTATTACCGAGATAGTTTAGATATTATAGTTTTCATAACAAAATATTATTTCTATTATTTCTATTATTATTAATATTTTTATATTATTTCAAGATATATGAAATATGATTAATATTAACTTTTTACATTTTCTTTTTTTCTGTTCATTTAATTAAAGTTTTAGGAATTTTATTAGTTATTATAATTAAAATTGTAAATACAATTTATATTTAAATATCTTTATACAGTTTTTTTCATATGCAGAAAATATTTAACACTATAATACATAATAAAACTTCATATTTAGCTTTTACAAATATTTTTAATTAGTTTTTATATTTTCTGTTTTGTATTTTTGTTTTCTGTTAATTTCCATTGTAGTTAAAGTTGTAGTTATTTTGTTGTGTGCTATTGTCATTTTTTATTCATTTTTCCATTTATAGTTTTTGTTCATTTTTATTTCAGTTTTAGATTTATGTATTTTAGTACCTCAATTTAAACCAGATAAAAAGAAAGACTAGCTGAAATTAAATACATTGAATAAATGGTTATGAAAACATTTGATAAAACATACTGTCTAATTACCATATTTATATATTTTAACGACCCTGCAAGGTATTTAAAAAAATACCCATGTATTGCCATAATCCATGAACCATGTTATTTAAGTGCTCTCAAAAATGCAACGGTACAATACATACCCTTGATGCACACCATTGTATTTCTTTTAATGCCTGACTTTTTAAAAACCATGAAACATGAATATTGTGATCTGACAGCATCAGATCTGACAGCACTAGACTCACTTGAGCTCGATGAGGATGTTCTTCTTCGTGACCTTCCTCTTGCACAGGAAGCCGCTCTTCATCTTCACGCTGTAGCTGATGTTGTGGAAGCTCACGGTCGCTCCTCGTCTGGGCGATGAGAAGGACATTCTGGTGGACACCGGTGTCCTGGACACATTGTTGTCCACATTGCTGACTCTGGTCAGCTGAACAGCTGTGTCTGCCATCACAACCCTGAGGAACAGACACCATCAGCGGTCAGACGACATGAACTCAGTAAACCATTACATCAGGACACACACAATCAGGTTCATCTGGAGGTTTTGACTTAATAAACCAAGTTTCAGTCTGACTGCAGAATCCCAATACACCTGATCAACTCTAGTTTCTCTTATTACATTTAGTCATTTAGCAGATGCTTTTTTTTTAAGGGACTTACAAATAAAGACAATGGAAGCAATCAAAATCAAGAGCAATGATATACAAGTACTATAACAAGTCTCAGATAGCTTAACGCAGCACACTGTTATATAATAATAAATAATAATAAAACAAAAACATAGAACAGAAAAAGTATAGAGCAAGCTAGTGTTATAGGTTGTTTTTTGTTTTGTTTTGTTTTTTTGCTTTTTGTTAATTATATAATAAATAAAAAGAAAACAAATATATATAATACAAAGAAAGAATAGAAAAGCTAGTGTTAGAACATGATGATTAATTATCATTATTATAATGAACTCTCAAATATGAACCGCTTAGATCATTTCAAGTAGCCTAATTATGTAAAACTTAGTTGAAGTGTGCAGTATCACTCCAAAACCCCACAGCATTCAGTAGTTCGCAGCGAAATCGGAACAAATATGACATTTGTCAAAGCAAACGATGTTGCTTTGGGTAGAAAATCGGGTAATTATCGATTAATCTAGGATTTTTGCATGCGTGATTCACAGAAACCGTAATGACACTCACCTGGAGCAGAGCCGATCCGCTGCGAGCGCGTGTCCGCGTGCGTCTGCGGGTATTATGTGAGTAGATCGCGCGCGCACGAGAGAGAGACAGAGAGTGTGTGTGGGAGAGTGTGTGTGTGTGTGTATTTATGTGAATGAGGTTTCATAAAAAACACGAGGCGCTTCACACGTGTTACGAGTGACTTTATAAAGCTTATGCAAAACAGCGTTCATACATAAAAACATAAAAATATATGATGGAATTACCATCAATGTACCACTAGCTTTTGTGTCCCTTATATGACATTTATAAAAATTTGAGGAATACTAAAATATTTAAAAATATCTAGAGTTTCATGAAAGAAACTGAATGTTTATTGTCAATTATAAACATAATAGTCATTAGTTAACCACAAATAACCCGCTGAATAAACAACAGACACCATTAAAACATTTATATTGGTTTAACCGGAAACTGTAAAGGACCCTGTGGGTTTCTAAATGGTCATCTTCTATTGGTCGCTTGTTAAAACCAATCCTAATGGAAAATGTCCCAAAACACATTACAGAAACCCATTTTTAATGATTTTATTGGTTAAAAGTTAACGGTTTGTAATGGTATTTGTAGTGGAAACCATAAAAATCGAAACAAAACAAAATCAGTAGGGTAACCATGGTATTTGTATTAAAACTGTGGCTATATTACTTAATCAATACACCAAAAAACATGGGTAGTGCACTTTTAAAACAGTTAAACAATGGTTAATGTTCGTAAGGGTAAGTCAAAATTTGGATCTATAAGGTCAATGTTAAGTGTTAGCTTTAAATCTATAAATGGCACCTCCGTTTAAACCAACTTCCAGGATAATTTAAAATTAAATGAAAAAGTGAAGTGAAAACGCTGAAGTGGTAATGAAGAGGTTTAGTTGAAGTAGCGAAAATAATAGTGAAATTGTGACTGGCTACAACATACATGTCTTTTAAGTTTGGACTGGAGTCTTGATGTTGAGGAAAAAGTGCACATTCTTCTGTAAGACAGTATACTTCTGCTTTAAATAGCCTATGCATGCACATCTATATTAACTACATAAAGATCAGCATTAATAAATCATATCTGCTAGGTCAGCCATCAGACAAGGACTTTATGGGAAAAGGAGAACATTTATTACTCATTAACATCATTGGATTTATTACCATTGATTTTAAAACATTAAAATAATTCCAGTGATGTTGATCAGAGAACTGACACGAACTAAAGAATTAACCATGCCACTTTTTAAACAGAACATATGAACAATTTATGAAACAAAAAGTGTTAAATTATGAAACAGCCCATATTATGGCTCTTCCTACAGTTTTATTGTCCCTCTTGACAAGTTACATAAGTTTCTGTTTGACAAATGCACGGCACCTGGACTCTGCCCTAATATATAAACCTTATCTAACACAGAGATCAATACTGAGGACAAAAATAAACCAGTTTAAAAACAAAAGTTTTAAATGGAAAATGTCTCACTTTTGTTCTAAATGCAAATACAAAATAATGGCTGTCAAAATAAAGAGAGACATTATGGTACAGTGTCTCTCCTGTGCACTTTTGGAATTCATTTAACTAGCTGGTTATTCTGGTATTATTTTTCTAATTTAAAAAGCAACAGCATCTTGGCAAGCAACCATTGGTCTCTCTGGGTTTAGGTTTCACATTAGAGCAAGCTTCAGTTCTGTCTCTTTATCTGTGGCCGCACACACACACACACACACACATATAAAAGAGTCCCGCCCACAAACACGCACGAGGAAAAGAAAGAAACGAAACTAAACTGTTTGTAGAGTCCCTTTAACAGCGAGCTCCTTGTTCTCCATGCAAATGGCAGAGGAACAGGACTCACGCGTGTGCTCCGTCTGCCTCCAGGACCTGCAGGAAACCAGCTGCCCTCGATGTAAACAGAATTCCTCACATGAGACAGATCCAGAAGAATCTGAGGCTCCAGCTGCACATCTGGACGAAACCAGGGCTCCATCTGCAGATCTGAAAAAGTCCAAGTCTCCAGCTGCAGATCCAGAAGAATACGATGCTCCAGCTGCAGATCTGGATGACTCCAGTGCTTCTGTATCAGATCCAGACAAATCTGTAGCTTGTGTTGCTGAGGCACTGGAGAGGACAGGACTTCAGACGGAGCAGGCGGATGACGTGGAGTGTGACTCTTGCAGTGATAGGAAAGAGAAAGCCATCAAAACGTGTCTGGTGTGTTTGGCGTCCTACTGTGAAACTCATCTCAGGTTGCACAATGAACTGAATGTGGGGAAAGCACACTTACTGGTGGACGTCACTGGAGAACTCCAAAAAAAGAGGTGTCCCCAACATCACAAGCTCCTGGAGGTTTACTGCCGCACTGACCGCCAGTGTATCTGCTGCCTCTGCATGCTGGACACCAACCACAAACATCATGACATGGTCTCGGCTGCTACAGAACGAGCGGAGAAACAGGTAAGAGAGAAGCAGGGTCGGTTTAAGTCCAAAGTATTAGTAGTTAGAAGTTTTCAATGTGCAATGCATAAACAAGCCATTTTTAACTGGTTGGGTGGATATGTTTGAATATTGCCAGTGGCAGTTTGGTTAACAAATGGTATTTAGATGAAGGATTGTTGGTATGGACTTGGTTCCACAACCACAGAGTAGATGTTACTCAAATAAGACTTTGTAAACTCTTCCGAACAAAACCTTAAAGGACCCAAAACCCAAAAATGATGTTGTTAATTACTCACCCTCATGTCGTTCCAAAACCGTAAGACCTTCATTCTTCTTCAGAATTTCGAGAGTTCCCTGACCCTCCGATAAACAGCATGTAATTGCCACGGCCAATGATCCAGAAACATAGCAAGGATCTTGATGTGCTCCTTGTGCCTGATGTTGCTCAATAAATTCTTTGTAAACCCTTCCTAACAAAAGATATAAAGAATAAATGGCTATGACAATAAGAGAGACATACCTAAGTTGCCAGAAATGTCACAACAGGTTATGACACACCTAAAATGCCTCAAGCATCTTTGCGAAACCGCAGTAGTTCTCAGTCACAGCTGTAATTTTAAATGTAAAAGACTAAGAATGTCTTGTATGATGATGTTCAATGATTCCCAGAGGCAGCTGGAAAAGTCCAAGCAGATGGTTATGGATCGAGAGACAGAGCTGAAGGAAATCCAAAAGGCATCAGGAAGACTCAGGGTAAGACAAATTCAAAAGTAAAATAATGTTAGAAACACTTTCTCCTTTCTCCAAGTAATAGGCATAAGCTATAATTAAGCCATTGGTTGACTTCCCAAAGTGACTTGAACTATGAACAAGAAGATGAAGAAGAAGACAGAAAATGGTAAAGGTGTTGTTTGTAAACTATCATTCAATTTGGTGCCATTAACTGTGCAGAAAAGTTACACACTTCACCCAAACCAAGAACAAAAAAGCATTGGGAAACTTCCCATATTTCCACTAACAGAACCTGAGTCTAGCCACAGAGGAAGAAGGTGACAGGATCTTCACCGAACTGCTCCGTTTTATACGGAGAAGCCACACAGAGATGATTAGGCTGGTCCAAAGTCAGATGACCATAGAGTTGAACCGGATTCAGGGACATTTGGAAGGTCTGGAAAAGGAGATCTCAAAGTTGAAGAGAAAGCAGTCCGAGGTGGAGCAGCTTTCACATACTGATGATCACATCTATTTCCTCCAGGTAAAAGCACCACCAGAACTGGAACACACCAAGACACTGTTTGAATAAATGCATTATTACAATCTTGAAACAAATTGTTTTATTTTAAATGTAATGTACTGTAAAAGCCTTCTTTCCTCTCCTGACTATCTTCAAAACTTGTAGGAGGTCCAATCCCGCTGGCCGACTTCTAATGACTTCCAAAGCCTGACGACTAACCCCCAGTTTTCATTTGGAGAAGTGATCAAGTCCCTCACCTCATTAACAGCACATATAAAGGACATTTGGAGACTGGAAACAACCAGGATATTCTCAGCAGGTAAAAAGTGATGGATGGTGAACAAACTTGGGCCACGTAAGTGATTGCCTTCAAACCAGTTTTAGTCTAAAGTATAAGACCTGTTTGACTCACTAATGTCCTACAAGAACTAGACCTTTGTGGTTAGAATTTCAATACATCTAAAAGCAACAAGGAGAGGCGGTTTCAGTTACTTTTTCACTTGATATATACAAACCTGTTAATCACAGATTCCCAGACTTTGTCACTGACATAGGAACTAGTGGATTTTAGCATCTTTAGGCCAACTTAATGTACTGCTGGTAAGCGGGCTGAGGTTGAAAGTAGTATGTAATTATAGTTCAGTATTGAATCTTTACCTACCTGTAAAGCAGGGATCCTCAAATCTGGTCCCAAAGGTCCACTGCCTGAAGAGTTTAGCTCAAACACTGATAAACTCTTGACTTGCTCAGAGCTAAAATCTGTAGCACATTGGTCCATCCAGGGAAAGATTTGAGGAATGCTACTCTTGAGAATCCCCTGAAGACCCTTGATATTAGATGGGAGGAAAACTTAAATTTCAATTCTTGTGCAATAAAAACTTGCACTCCCTCACAAAAATCCATGCATATTTTCTCAAGGAAATGCAAATGTTTTGTGAGTGACCTCAAAGTCATTCCCTTTCCCTTTCCCCATCTAATCCATCTCCATTTCACTTTAGGAAAGTAATGGGCAAATCTGGCCATTATCCTAAAGAGTTTAGCTCCAACCTTAATCAAGGTCTTTATGATTTCTTAAAAATTTACAGGCAGGTGTATTTGATTCTGGTTGGGGCTAAATTTGGTGAGCCAGAGGGTCGTGCCTAAGGGGTTCTGTAGTGCTCTTGTGTAAAAATCTTCAGATTCCCAAATAACCAATCTTGTCTGTCACATCTCATGTCTCTTTAGTGACTTCAGAAAAGAGTCTACTGCCACAAGAACCCAGGACAAGGGAGGACTTTATACAATGTAAGTCATTCTACCTTTTTGTTCAAATTTAAGGCTGGAATACTCTACTTACCGACTTTGTAATTATCACAGAGGAAAAACTGTCCATCGTACACTAAACGACTTAAATACCAGACTTTAAAGTTGTTCAGATCACAACAAATTCACACAGAAACATGCAGCTTGTTGACTCAAAAACTCAAAATATCAAACATGTATGATATGATAACTTACCCAAGTATGTCGGCATAGACTGGTCTTGGGGTAAAGCTGGGCTTTACTTGGGTTTTGTATTTTCACCTTGTTTCTCATTTCCCATCAGTTCTGGTTCCCTTGAGTCTGGACCCAAACACGGCCCACAGGAACCTTCGGTTAACAGAACAGAACAAGGCTGTGTCTTGCAGTATTGAGCCCCAGTCATACCCAGAACATCCGGATCGCTTTGAGTGGTGGGCCCAGGTGCTGAGCAAGGAAGGTCTGATGGGTCGCTGCTACTGGGAGATGGTCTGGAGCGGACAGTACGGCGTCGACCTCGCAGTGTCCTACAGAGACATCAACAGAACCGGGCAAGGAGATGACAGTGGGTTTGGGTTCAACAGACACTCCTGGAGTCTGGACTGTTCCATATTCAGATACGCACTAGTGCACAACAACGAGGAGACGGAGATCAGTGTACCCCTGTCCCCCCGGATCGGGGTGTATCTGGACCACCGGGCAGGACAGCTGTCCTTCTACAGTGTCTCAGATACCATGATCCTCCTTCACAAAGTCCAGACCAGGTTCACTCAACCTCTTTATCCAGGATTTGGGCTCTTTCAGGGCTCAACTGCCAAATTCTGTGAGCTGCAAGAAGCCGGATCACCGCAAGCAGTTGACAGACCCGAGAACAACATAACTTGGATAAAACAAAGACGCATAAGAACAGCCGTAAAGAGAAACAAATGTCTCCGATTTGGAAAGGGAGGTGTCAACAGCCCTAAATGAAAACTTCCAAGTCCAGAATAAAAACATTGTCCTGAATAAAAAATAAAAAAATAAAAAAATGGGGAAATGGCACTGCTCTATATACAAACTCTATACAAAGCTCTGATTTAGGTTAAAACCACATAATAAATTAATACATCTGATAATCTCTTGGTAGCTTGATGCTTTAGGGAATCTGTTTAGAAGGTAGTGCTCACTGCACTTGTGTTCTCCATTTACATTTGTTTCACATTTTATCCATGAGATTTAAGGAAAAGGTGCTTTCGCGTCACATATGAGACTGCTTTGGATGTTCATATTTGTGATGTCTTTTAATGGTAAAATAAAAGGTAGGAACTGACTTTTTATATGTGCTTCAATAATTACAAAGCTTTCACTAATGGGCAATTCCACCATGAATTAAAGTTCTGTTATTTTCCCCATGTTGTTCCAAATCTAGTTTTCCCCCTACAGAACACACAAGAAGATATTTTGATGAACAGCAGAGGTTTGAGGTCATCAAGACCAAACACTATTGATTCCTGTCTCATACATACTAAACACAAACCACCAAGTTTGAATATGTAGAAGAATACAGGTACTCAAATTTATGCATTTGAATTGCTACTCAAAAATTTAATTTCTACACATTTTTAACAAACTAATAATCCTTTTTGTCAGTCATACATAAAATAAATAGGACAGATTTCTGTAATAGAACAAATAATATTTGTATCATTTTTCGCCATCTGTTGGACATTTACTTACAATAAAAAGTTTTGAATCTTTACATATATATGTATAAATACAGTACAAAAATTTTTTTGTGAGGTATTATTATAATTCAAATAGATTTTTACTATGTGAATGCATTGTAAAATGTAATTTATTTCTGTGACTAAAGTTGGATTTTCAACATCATTACTCGAGTCTTCATTGTCAAGTTTTTTTCATACTGTTTCAACTGGTTGTTTAAGCATAATTACCCTCTGTTGACTGTTTTATTTTGCAAACACATTAAAATCATAAAAACTTTAACACATTTTAGATATTTTAACACTTGTATCATATTAATGCAATCTTAATCCAGGATAAATCATAACGTGATTTTACTAGGCTGCATGCAAAGCTGCAAAATAACATCTGTGAAAAGACAAAACAAACACCAGGGGCCTGTTCTTCGTACGTCGCTAACTCAGTTAGCTGGATTTGATTGTTGATGATTTGGCGTGATCTTGGATCGTTTGGTTCTTCAAAGCTCATCCCGCAGCTGCTGTCATAGCAACAGGTCCGTCAGCTTAAACCTGCTCGGGAGCAGCTTATTTCATGTAAACAGGATTAGTTCGCTTCTTTTCAACCAGAACTGATACTCAAAATATGTCTGCTACCACCGCTACTTTATTACAAGAGTATGGTACTGATCCAGGGACAACAATTTAAGATAATAATCATTAAAAAAAAAAAAAATGATGTGTAGTCCATAACAGCCTACTATAGACAGAGCCAGTTTTACTCACTAAAATATTATTTGTCATAAAATTATTACTTCATAATTGTATTAGAGTCTTACACACATGCTATACAGATAATAGAGTCGTGCATTATTTTGAGTGATGACTGCTATTAAGAGTGGCTTGATGGAGCGCAGGAGATGCAGATAACATGATATTGACCCTTAAGAAACTTTCATTAATGCTGTCACGTAACAATTCTGTGCAAATATAAAATAAAATGAATAGATAATATCTACATTGAAATAAAAATTTAAAGACTGCACAACTATAAATTGCGAATCTAAATAATTGAGAATCATGAAAATAATTCTAATAAAATAAAAACATGTATCTATTATCTGTTTCATGTATCTATTATAACATTTATGTAGTTTTGTTTGCTTGGCTATTTCCTTATAAAAGTCCAGAAATTTGTCAAGTTTTTCGTCAGGTGTCGTTTTAAATTATATGACGTCATTACATTGCCGTCTTGCCACCAGCCAATCGCTGCACTGCTGATCATGGTTTCGAGTATCGATACATATCCCCTTTTAAGACAACACATGAACGCGCAATTATCTCAGATTATCTCAGAACAGGCCGCAGGGGTTCTTCGTACGTCGCTTATTACATCCGAGATCAAATGACACATCCAAGATGATATCATCGTGCTAATCCTGATCCAGCTAATTGGGTTCTTCAAACGGTGTGTTCTGAACTGTGAAGTAGAGCCCTGCACAGGACTCAGGCCCTTTTCAGCTTATCAGAATTATGGTCCCGAAAAAAAAAATTAAAAAAAGGAAAAAACAACTTAAATAGGAGCATTCTAAAAATAGAGGCATTATTGATTATTTTATTACTATTTTTATTATTATTTTATTACTTTTTTCCCACTGGTTTTGTTGTAGGATTGTGCAAATGTAAAATAAAATTTGTTTGTCAAACAGTTCATTGGTGATTAATGAATATTTGGACCTGAGGCTTTTTTTTTTAACCTATCGATTTGATTTTTAAATGACTTCAATGACTTTTGGAAGTCAAGGCTTCTTGTACCTCAGTTGCATGTGTTGTGTTTTATGAATTGTGGATGGAATTATCAACTGAGAAATAAAGTTGAACAGAAATTATCATGAACTCTTAAAGATGATGATGAAAAGAAAAGGTAATATTGCATATAATATTATATCTAAGTATGAACTAACTTGCGCAATACAGTAAATATTCTTAGTCTACCCTAAATAAGTGAAAAAATGTTTGGCTCAGTTTACAGAAAAGTGTACGTCACACATCCTTTCATTATGGTGCAACATTGTTTCCTCCTCAGATGAGTATGTAACATCTTTATTATTGTGGGGATCAGTGTGTAAGTGCTACACACACACACACACACACACACACACACCGGTCAGAGTTTCGGATCCGAATGAATTATTTTGATGAAAAAAATTATTATTTTTTTTTTTTTGCTTTTGTTTTTTTTTTTACAAGAGTTTACTCATCAAAACTGCATTTTTTAATACGTTTTTTTTTTATTTGCACTGATGTTCACTTAATTGAATTTACACTCTATCTGTCATTTGCCTTGCGCTGTTTTATTTAACTTTATTTTTAATTTTATTATACGCCTTTTTTTATATTCCCTTATTGTATAGTTGTATCTACATTTTATATTTGATCTAGATTTTTAGGCTTTAATGTTAATGGTATCTGTATGCACCGGGGTCTGAGTGTGACGCAATTTCGATTCTGTGTATATATGTACTGTACATGTGGAAATTGATAATAAAGCAGACTTGACTTGATTTATTTGATCAAAATACAGGGGGAAAAAAGTGAAATATTATTATGAAGTAAAACAACATTTTTCTAATTAAATATACATTAAAATCTATTTTATTTCTGTGATTTTCAGCATCATTACTCCAGTCTTCAGTGTCACATGATATTCAGAAATCATTCTAATATGATGATTTATTATCAGAGTTGTGCTGCTGAAATTGTGATATTCTTTCAGGATTCTTTGAAAAAAAAAAGTTAAAAAAAGTTAAAAAGAAGAGAATTTATTTAAAATAGAGGTCTTTTCTAACAATAAAAACTAGAGTTCAAAAGTTTGTGGCCAGTAAAATGTATTCTTTCTTTCTAAAAAATAATAGAACTCTTTTAGGATGTATTGTTGATTGTTTTGATTCAGATCGGCACTTCGGAGCCTGTTCGCGACTCGGTTGATTCAGATCGGCACTTCGGAGCCTGTTCGCGACTCGGTTGATTCAGATCGGCACTTCGGAGCCTGTTCGCGACTCTGTTGATTCAGATCGGCACTTCGGAGCCTGTTCGCGACTCGGTTGATTCAGATCGCCACTTCGGAGCCTGTTCGTGACTCGGTTGATTCAGATCGCCACTTCGGAGCCTGTTCGTGACTCGGTTGATTCAGATCGCCACTTCGGAGCCTGTTCGCGACTCCGTTGGTTCAGATCGGTTCCTCTGAGCATTTTCGCGATTCTGTTGATTCAGATCGGGACTTCGGAGCCTGTTTGTAATTTTTTTTTTTTTATTCAGATCTGGATATAGGACTAGGAAGTGCGAGTTATTTGATTCAGATCAGAACTGTGGAGTAGAGCCCTGCAAGGGACTCGGGCCCTTTTCAGCTTATCAGAATTATGGTCCCGAAAAAAATAAAAAAAGGAAAAAACAACTTAAATAGAAGCATTCTAAAAATTAGAGGCATTATTGATGCTATTATTATTATTTTTATTATTATTTTATTTATTTTTTTCCACTGGATTTGTTGAAGGATTGTGCAAATGTACAATAAAATGTGTTTGTTAAACAGTTCATTGGTGATTAATGAATATTTGGAACTGATACTTTTTTTTTTACCTGTCGATTTGATTTTTAAATGATTTCAGTGACTTTTGGAAGTCAAGCCATCTTGTACCTCAGTTGCATGTGTTGTGTTTTATGAATTGTGGACGGATTTATCAACTGAGAAATAAAGTTGAACAGAAATAATCATGAACTCTTAAAGATGATGATGAAAAGAAAAGGTAATATTGCATATAATATTATATCTAAGTATGAACTAATTTGCGCAATACAGTAAATATTCTTAGTCTACCCTAAATAAGTGAAAAAATGTTTGGCTCAGTTTACAGAAAAGTGTACGTCACACATCCTTTCATTATGGTGCAACATTGTTTCCTCCTCAGATGAGTATTTAACATCTTTATTATTGTGGGGATCAGTGTGTAAGTGCTACACACACACACACACACACACACCGGTCAGAGTTTCGGATCAGAATGATTTATTTTGATGAAAAAAAATATTATTATTATTATTATTATTATTATTTTACAAGAGTTTACTCATCAAAACTGCATTTATTAATACGTTGGGGATTTTTGCACTACAATTTTTTTATCTGCGCTGATGTTCACTTCATTGGATTTACACTCTATCTGTCATTTGCCTTGCGCTGCTTTATGTAACTCTATTTTTAATTTTATTATATGCCTTTTTTAACATACCCTTATTGTATAGTTGTATCTACATTTTATATTTGATCTAGATTTTTAGGCTTTAATGTTAATGGTATCTGTATGCACCGGGGTCTGAGTGTAACGCAATTTCGATTCTCTGTATGTATGTACTGCACTGTAAAATGTAATTAGTTGACCTTACTTAAAGTATGCAAACTCATTGCCTCAAAAAAATTAAGCAAAGTAAGCTTAAGATAAGTGAGTTAGAAAAGCTTGTTTATTTTAAGTGTGCAGTACTAAATCAAGTAGTACCACTAATACGTTTTTTTATGTTCATGTAACTTAATAGACATGATTTGTGTTGACTTAATTTTTTCATTTTGTGTGGATTGCTTGATATAAATTTAACCCCACTTAGAATTACTAAATACCTACAACTTAACATTTTTTAGTTCTGCGCACTCTTTTTTCAAGTTCACTTAAATTAAAAAAAACTATTTCCTTGAATGGGTCCTTGTTGCAGCTGCCCAGGTTTGGGTCCAACCTGTGGCCTTTTTTCTCTCTTTATCTATTTTTGCTGTTACTATCTGATAAAGGCAAACACACCACAAACATATACTTTAAAAGAACACTCAATGGGTTGATTCAGCTCCATTACAACATTTATTCAATGCACATTCAAGTACAAACAGCAGTTAAACAACAAAGTTGTTGTTTGATTTAACTGTAGAAAATAAAGGAAAAAAATAAAAAATAAAACCACATTTCTGTGAGCTAATAAGAGTCTCCCAATATTAAACAGGTAAAACCCTGATAACTACAGGACTTCAGTGCATGGAAAAATCAGTGCATTTCTGATCAAAGCTGTAAGTACAACAAATGCTTTTGTTTCTCAAATTGAACAGTCCAAAGATTAAACCACCACAAAGAAAAAAAAAATCAGTCCTTGGGGTTTGTATTTGTACTACATTAAAACTATTAAAAGTTTTCCAAAAACACAAATGTAAACAGGACAACCTTGCTAGGTTATTTTCTGACATTATCATCTAATAATAACTAACAACACTTTGCAAACAGCTCTATTTCCACCATTAGCATACCTGCATAACATGGTACAGACTTCAATGGAATTTTTATTTTCTTTTTTAAAATGAGATCGTAAATTAGCGTGAACAGTTGCATGAAAGCATCAAACTTTCTCTGATAACAGGAGAACATTAATGGCTGCAAAGCTTACAAAGTGCTATCTGACAGCTGATGGCTCTTTACTGTTCTAACCCAGAAGACTGTTCTTCAGAGTTAACAGTTTTAATGGGAGTTTTTTTCTTTCTCAGTCCAAGCATCACAGTCTGAATGAAGTGGAGTGTATTTGCCATGCATTTTGGGTAATCCAAATGCAATACATATGTAAGCCCAAACAACAGACAAACTGCCTGAGGCAAGTTTTTAATATGATCCATGACAATACCTCCCTCCAGAATGATGGCAGTGGAGATGGGCTGGAGGTCCACTGAGCTTTGACCCTCATGAGGACTATGTTCACTGACAACTGTCAGCACACCAACAGTGATGCATTCTAGGGCCACGTCTCTCGTTGTATCCTACAAAGAAACACATTCTTCAGCATTGCAATTTATGCTATTCTAAAACATTTATTTTTAGTGTTGTAATGTTATCAGAGAATATGGCTTTAAATATGTTTTCACACTGGATTGTTACAATAAAGCAAACAAAAACTTTTCAACCTAGACTCAAACTCCTTAGATTTTAAATTAATGAATGTGTATAACGTTTATGTGGAAAATTTTATTTTTATTTACTGGCTGTTTACATATCTCTCAGATTAGTTGTAGAGGTATTGCTATACAAAATACATCAGTCACTGTACAAAATGTATATTGTATATCGAGCGGATAGAATTACATATTCTATGTCAACACAGGTATAGTTTTATATTCATGCAGACAAACTTTTTCTTATGGTCAAGTACTTACAGAGCAGGTCTTGTAGAATTCACTGGATTCATCACAGAGTAAAATGGGAATGCCTTTGAGGACAACAGAATGAAGTACTGTCACGTCTGGTGTCTAATGATACACAGAGAGAGAATAGACCAGTTAACAGAGTAATTTGCAAGACACAAGCAGACAGGAAATAAAATAGGTTGGTCTGAATCGGCTCATTTGATGAACTATCATACAGATCAAAAGCAAAATGAACCTACTTACCTTACAGCTTATGTGCTGAATCAGCTCCCTGAGTTTCTGGCCAACAGTTCCCTTCTTTGTTTTGAAGAGTTCGATGAAACGTGGCGCGTACTGGTCCTGAGCCTCAAAAAAGTCTCCCTCAAGATTCTTACTGGCAATTCTATTAAACTCAGCAAACACCTGAAGTAGAGAGAGGGGTGGGTAGGGATGGAGAGGTGGCAGAGGTATTAACATTCCAACAAGTGTTTGGATTTCTAGCCACACACCTTGAATTTATTTTTGATTTGCATTATTTTATTGGTTGAGAATTAAAATAGCTTACCTGTCTCTCTGTGAAGAGTGCTGGCCATCATTCAACCATTTTCAACCAGGATTGCTACATCCTCACATCCAGCTTTTCGAAGCTTTGTGCGATAATTGGCCATCTTAAATTTAAGGCTGTTTATCCAGCCATACCATTTGTGTGGTCCAGGCTCAGCGAGGAAGGGGTATTTTCTGATCAGTGCTTGTGCAACACTGCTGAAGTCATCATCTTAATGGGCTATAAGTCGAACCCACAGTATCTATAGAGACAGTCCAGAAATACTAATTACATCAAATATTTGAAATTCAAAATATGCACAAAATATTCTGTATGATGAAATATACTATAATGATGAATTAATTTTAGCACACAATAATGATTTAATTTGATTTTCTTTTGTTGTAATCCAACTGCTCTGATGCAAGCATAACTTTTACTTTAGCATGCAATAATAATACAGTTATTATTTTAAAATACCTTTTACTGCTGGGACAACCTATGTGTGGATTGACCACCATCTGCTTGAGCCTGGAAGGGGACAATAAAAAAAAAAAATACAACATTTTAACACAACCATAGCTCACCACAACTCAAATACAAGTACATGTGAAAACTATAACATAAGCCTATAACCCACAATGACAGTTCCCAGTATTAAAATGTACATATGTACAAGATGACCTTAAAGAATAATGTAAGCCACTGAGTATGCCAGCAAATACATTCATAACAGGCTATGATAAACAGAGTGTAAAAATATTTTCAGACAGGGAGACACTCTACTCCTCTGTACCGAGTCTGATCTAGGTACTACACATGGTAACCATGGAAACGGCACAGCTACGAATATCGACTAGTATTAAGTGCTGAGTGTTAAATAAAATAACATTAAGTTAACGTAGTTGACTGTGGTGATATCCCCAAGCATATGTCGAAACACAGTGGTAATCCTGTCTTTGATAAAGACAAGACTGTTATTAACTTTACAGCCTATCTTAAAATAAAATGATACATCCAGACTTGTTCTGATGTTCTGCCTGAGTTTATAAACAACAGTTATAAAGCTCAGTAAACTCACAAACCGCCGGGATCAGTTTGTCATCATGCTAGTCAGTACTCGACAAAAGTTACTGGCATGGCAGATGGGCGCGGGCGCGGGCGCGGGCGCGGGCACGTTCGCATGACGAGCACGCCCGCGACCGTTACACTAAAGTTTTTCCTCAATTTGAAAGTGACTAGTCTTTAAAGTTACCTATTTTCAACACAGACGAAGTTTTGAATTGAAAAAATAATGAAGTATTGACCAAGTTTCATCAAAATATAGCCACGTTATGTCCATGTTAGTTAGCTAGCTTTAACCGACATTACTACACACACATCAGTACTAGCAAGCACACACTGACGCTGATTTAACGTACAGAAACAAAACGGTCTGCAAAAGGTTAAAATATTTACTCACCAAATGAGTGTGCCAAGCACAAGAATCGCTGTCATGATGAAGATAAAAAGCCCAGTTGAAGCGATGTTTAGGTCCAGCTCCACCTGGTCAGTTGAAGGCACGATGTGACATGTCTGCAAAATTACGAATCCCGCCACGCCAAGACCCGCCGAAGCAGCTTGATTGGTTGGGGTTAGGCAATTCACCTGGATTGGTTAAGGTTGGTCAGGGGATATGACCTGTACAAATCAGGTACATAAGCATGGACGCCTGGCCAATAGTAGCTATTGAAGGGCGGGGCCATAGTGGTGAACAAATATCGCCGTCTAGCGTAGAGAGGACTGATCTGCGCATGCCCACAGATCATAAACGTACTTTTTCTAAATTAATCTAACTCAAGTAAACTGAGCTGGTAAGATTTTTCAACCTCAAAGTACAAGTAACTTACTAAAAGCAAGTGTAAATAGCAGGTTGATAAAAACTGATTAAAGTCAAATTAATATTTTTAATTAAATAGCATGTTTGCATTTACAGTGTGTACATGTGGAAATTGATAATAAAGCAGACTTGACTTGATTTATTTGATCAAAATACAGGGGGGAAATTGTTGATTGTTTTGATTCAGATCGGCACTTCGGAGCCTGTTCGCGACTCCGTTGATTCAGATCGGCACTTCGGAGTCTGTTCGCGACTCCGTTCGTTCAGATCGGTTCCTCTGAGCATTTTCGCGATTCTGTTGATTCAGATCGGGACTTCGGAGGCTGTTTGTGATTTTTTTTTTAAATTCAGATCTGGACATAGGACTAGGAAGTGCGAGTTATTTGATTCAGATCAGAACTGTGGAGTAGAGCCCCGCACGGGACTCAGGCCCTTTTCAGCTTATCAGAATTATGGTCCCGAAAAAAAATAAAAAAAAGGAAAAAAACAACTTAAATAGGAGCATTCTTTGATTCTTTTATTATTATTTTTATTATTATCCCACTGGTTTTGTTGAAGGATTGTGCAAATGTAAAATAAAATTTGTTTGTCAAACAGTTCATTGGTGATTAATGAATATTTGGACCTGAGGCTTTTTTTTTTACCTGTCGATTAGATTTTTAAATGATTTCAATGACTTTTGGAAGTCAAGCTTTCTTGTACCTCAGTTGCATGTGTTGTGTTTTATGAATTGTGGACGGAATTATTAACTGAGAAATAAAGTTGAACAGAAATAATCATGAACTCTTAAAGATGATGATGAAAAGAAAAGGTAATATTGCATATAAAATGGCTCAGTTTACAGAAAAGTGTACGCACACATCCTTTCATTATGGTGCAACATTGTTTCCTCCTCAGATGAGTATTTAACATCTTTATTATTTTAAAATATATTTTATTATTTTATTTATTTATTTTTTACAAGAAGTTTACTCATCAAAACTGCATTTTTTAATACGTTTTTTTATTTGCACTGATGTTAACTTAATTGAATTTACACTCTATCTGTCATTTGCCTTGCGCTGCTTTATTTAACTTTATTTTTAATTTTATTATATGACTTTTTAATATTCCCTTATTGTATAGTTGTATCTACATTTTATATTTGATCTAGATTTTTAGGCTTTAATGTTAATGTTATCTGTATGCACCGGGGTCTGAGTGTAACTTTCGATTCTCTGTATGTATGTACTGTACATGTGGAAACTGACAATAAAGCAGACTTGACTTGATTTATTTGATCAAAATACAGGGGGAAAAAATTAAATATTATTTTGAAGTAAAACAACATTTTTCTATTTAAACATACATAAAAATCTATTTTATTTCTGTGATTTTCAGCATCATTACTCCAGTCTTCAGTGTCACATGATATTCAGAAATCATTCAAATATGATGATTTATTATCAGAGTTGTGCTGCTGAAATTGTGATATTCTTTCAGGATTCTTTGATGAATGAAAAGTTTAAAAGAAGAGAATTTATTTAAAATAGAGGTCTTCTCTAACAATAAAAACTAGAGTTCAAAAGTTTGTGGCCAGTAAAATGTATTCTTTCTTTCTAAAAAATAATAGAACTCTTTTACGATGCATTGTTGATTGTTTTGATTCAGATCGGCACTTCGGAGCCTGTTCGCGACTCCGTGGATTCAGATCGGCACTTCGGGGAATGTTCGTGACTCCGTTGATTCAGATCGGCACTTCGGAGTCTGTTCGCGACTCCATTGATTCGGATCGCCAATTCGAAGCCTGTTCGCGACTCGGTTGATTCAGATCGGCACTTCGGAGTCTATTCGCGACTCCGTTGGTTCAGATCGGTTCCTCTGAGCATTATAGAAATTATAAAAAATTATAAAAAATAATAGAACTCTTTTACGATGCATTGTTGATTGTTTTGATTCAGATCGGCACTTCGGAGCCTGTTCGCGACTCCGTGGATTCAGATCGGCACTTCGGGGAATGTTCGCGACTCCGTTGATTCAGATCGGCACTTCGGAGTCTGTTCGCGACTCCATTGATTCGGATCGCCAATTCGAAGCCTGTTCGCGACTCCATTGATTCGGATCGCCAATTCGAAGCCTGTTCGCGACTCCGTTCGTTCAGATCGGTTCCTCTGAGCATTTTCGCGATTCTGTTGATTCAGATCGGGACTTCAGAGGCTGTTTGTGATTTTTTTTGAAAATTCAGATCTGGACATAGGACTAGGAAGTGCGAGTTATTTGATTCAGATCAGAACTGTGGAGTAGAGCCCTGCACGGGACTCAGGCCCTTTTCATCTTATCAGAGTTATGGTCCCGAAAAAAAATTTAAAAAAGGAAAAAACAACTTAAATAGAAGCGTTCTAAAAATAGAGGCATTATTGATTCTTTTATAATTATTTTTATTATTATCCCACTGGTTTTGTTGAAGGATTGTGCAAATGTAAAATAAAATTTGTTTGTCAAACAGTTCATTGGTGATTAATGAATATTTGGACCTGAGGCTTTTTTTTTACCTGTCGATTTGATTTTTAAATGATTTCAATGACTTTTGGAAGTCAAGCCTTGTACCTCAGTTGCATGTGTTGTGTTTTATGAATTGTGGACGGAATTATCAACTGAGAAATAAAGTTGAACAGAAATAATCATGAACTCTTAAAGATGATGATGAAAAGAAAAGGTAATATTGCATATAAAATGGCTCAGTTTACAGAAAAGTGTACGCACACATCCTTTCATTATGGTGCAACATTGTTTCCTCCTCAGATGAGTATTTAACATCTTTATTATTGTGGGGATCAGTGTGTAAGTGCTACACACACACACACACACACACACACACACACACACAGGTCAGAGTTTGGGATCAGAATGATTTTTTTTTTTGATGAAAAAATTATTATTATTATTTTACAAGAGTTTACTCATCAAAACTGCATTTATTAATAAGTTGGTTTTTTTTGCACTACAATTTTTTTTATCTGCGCTGATGTTCACTTCATTGGCTTTGCACTCTACCTGTCATTTGCCTTGCGCTGCTTTATTTAACTTTATTTCATTTTATTATATGCCTTTTTTTATATTCCCTTATTGTATAGTTGTATCTACATTTTATATTTGATCTAGATTTTTAGGCTTTAATGTTAATGGTATCTGTATGCACCGGGGTCTGAGTGTAACGCAATTTCGATTCTCTGTATGTATGTACTGTACATGTGGAAACTGACAATAAAGCAGACTTGACTTGATTTATTTGATCAAAATACAGGGGGAAAAAAAGTGAAATATTATTATGAAGTAAAACAAAATTTTTCTATTTAAATATACATTAAAAACTATTTTATTTCTGTGATTTTCAGCATCATTACTCCAGTCTTCAGTGTCACATGATATTCAGAAATCATTCTAATATGATGATTTATTATCAGAGTTGTGCTGCTGAAATTGTGATATTCTTTCAGGATTCTTTGATGAATGAAAAGTTAAAAGAAGAGAATTTATTTAAAATAGAGGTCTTTTCTAACAATAAAAACTAGAGTTCAAAAGTTTGTGGCCAGTAAAATGTATTCTTTCTTTCTAAAAAATATTAGAACTCTTTTACGATGTATTGTTGATTGTTTTGATTCAGATCGGCACTTCGGAGCCTGTTCGCGACTCAGTTCGGCACTTCAGAGCCTATTCGCGACTCGGTTGATTCGGATCGGCACTTCGGAGCCTGTTCGCGACTCGTTGATTCAGATCGGCACTTCAGAGCGTGTTCGCGACTCCGTGGATTCGGATCGGCACTTCGGAGCCAGTTCGCGACTAGGTTGATTCAGATCGGCACTTTGGAGTCTGTTTATGATTTTTTTTTTTTTTAATTCAGATCTGGACATAGGACTAGGAAGTGCGAGTTATTTGATTCAGATCAGAACTGTTGAGTAGAGCCCCGCACGGGACTCAGGCCCTTTTCAGCTTATCAGAATTATGGTCCCGAAAAAAAAAAAAAAAAGGAAAAAACAACTTAAATAGGAGCATTCTTTGATTCTTTTATTATTATTTTTATTATTATTTTATTTATTTTTTCCCCACTGGATTTGTTGAAGGATTGTGCAAATGTAAAATAAAATTTGTTTGTTAAACAGTTCATTGGTGATTAATGAATATTTGACGTGAGCCTTTTTTTTAACCTGTCGATAAGTTTGATTTTTTAATTATTTCAATGACTTTTGGAAGTCAAGCCTTCTTGTACCTCAGTTGCATGTGTTGTGTTTTATGAATTGTGGACGGAATTATCAACTGAGAAATAAAGTTGAACAGAAATGATCATGAACTCTTAAAGATGATGATGAAAAGAAAAGGTAATATTGCATATAATATTATATCTAAGTATGAACTAATTTGCGCAGTACAGTAAATATTCTTAGTCTACCCTAAATAAGTGAAAAAATGTTTGGCTCAGTTTACAGAAAAGTGTACGTCACACATCCTTTCATTATGGTGCAACATTGTTTCCTCCTCAGATGAGTATTTAACATCTTTATTATTGTGGGGATCAGTGTGTAAGTGCTACACACACACACACACACACACACACACACACACACACACACACACACACACACACAGGTCAGAGTTTGGGATCCGAATGAATTATTTTGATGAAAAAAATTATTATTATTATTTATTTTATTTTTTTTTACAAGAAGTTTACTCATCAAAACTGCATTTTTTAATACGTTTTTTTATTTGCACTGATGTTAACTTAATTGAATTTACACTCTATCTGTCATTTGCCTTGCGCTGCTTTATTTAACTTTATTTTTAATTTTATTATATGACTTTTTTTATATTCCCTTATTGTATAGTTGTATCTACATTTTATATTTGATCTAGATTTTTAGGCTTTAATGTTAATGGTATCTGTATGCACCGGGGTCTGAGTGTAACGCAATTTCGATTCTGTGTATATATGTACTGTACATGTGGAAACTGACAATAAAGCAGACTTGACTTGATTTATTTGATCAAAATACAGGGGGAAAAAATTCAATATTATTTTCAAGTAAAACAACATTTTTCTATTTAAACATACATAAAAATCTATTTTATTTCTGTGATTTTCAGCATCATTACTCCAGTCTTCAATGTCACATGATATTCAGAAATCATTCTAATATGATGATTTATTATCAGAGTTGTGCTGCTGAAATTGTGATATTCTTTCAGGATTCTTTGATTAATGAAAAGTTAAAAAGAAGAGAATTTATTTAAAATAGAGGTCTTTTCTAACAATAAAAACTAGAGTTCAAAAGTTTGTGGCCAGTAAAATGTATTCTTACTTTATAAAAAATAATAGAACTCTTTTACGATGTATTGTTGATTGTTTTGATTCAGATCGGCACTTCGGAGCCTGTTCGCGACTCGGTTGATTCAGATCGGCACTTCGGGGAATGTTCGCGACTCCGTTGATTTGGATCGGCACTTCGGAGCCTGTTCGCGACTCGGTTGATTCAGATCGGCACTTCGGGGAATGTTCGCGACTCGGTTGATTCAGATCGGCACTTCGGAGCCTGTTAGTGACTCGGTTGATTCAGATCGGCACTTCGGAGCCTGTTCACGACTCCGTTGATTTGGATCGCCACTTCGGTGCCTGTTCACGACTCCGTTGATTCAGATCGGCACTTCGGAGCCTGTTCGCGACTCGGTTGATTCAGATCGGCACTTCGGGGAATGTTCGCGACTCGGTTGATTCAGATCGGCACTTCGGAGCCTGTTCGCCACTCGGTTGATTCAGATCGGCACTTCGGAGTCTGTTCGCGACTCCGTTCGTTCAGATCGGTTTCGAGATTCTGTTGATTCAGATCGGGACTTCGGAGGCTGTTTGTGATTTTTTTTGAAAATTCAGATCTGGACATAGGACTAGGAAGTGCGAGTTATTTGATTCAGATCAGAACTGTGAAGTAGAGCCCTGCACGGGACTCAGGCCCTTTTCAGCTTATCAGAATTATGGTCCCGAAAAAAAATTTAAAAAAGGAAAAAACAACTTAAATAGAAGCGTTCTAAAAATAGAGGCATTATTGATTCTTTTATAATTATTTTTATTATTATCCCACTGGTTTTGTTGAAGGATTGTGCAAATGTAAAATAAAATTTGTTTGTCAAACAGTTCATTGGTGATTAATGAATATTTGGACCTGAGGTTTTTTTTTTACCTGTCGATTTGATTTTTAAATGATTTCAATGACTTTTGGAAGTCAAGCCTTGTACCTCAGTTGCATGTGTTGTGTTTTATGAATTGTGGACGGAATTATCAACTGAGAAATAAAGTTGAACAGAAATAATCATGAACTCTTTAAGATGATGATGAAAAGAAAAGGTAATATTGCATATAATATTATATCTAAGTATGAACTAATTTGCGCAATACAGAAAATATTCTTAGTCTACCCTAAATAAGTGAAAAAATGTTTGGCTCAGTTTACAGAAAAGTGTACGTCACACATCCTTCGCACACTCAGTTGCATGTGTTGTGTTTTATGAATTGTGGACAGAATTATCAACTGAGAAATAAAGTTGAACAGAAATAATCATGAACTCTTAAAGATGATGATGAAAAGAAAAGGTAATATTGCATATAAAATGGCTCAGTTTACAGAAAAGTGTACGCACACATCCTTTCATTATGGTGCAACATTGTTTCCTCCTCAGATGAGTATTTAACATCTTTATTATTGTGGGGATCAGTGTGTAAGTGCTACACACACACACACACACACACACACACACACACAGGTCAGAGTTTGGGATCAGAATGATTTTTTTTTTGATGAAAAAATTATTATTATTATTTTACAAGAGTTTACTCATCAAAACTGCATTTATTAATAAGTTGGTTTTTTTTGCACTACAATTTTTTTTATCTGCGCTGATGTTCACTTCATTGGCTTTGCACTCTACCTGTCATTTGCCTTGCGCTGCTTTATTTAACTTTATTTCATTTTATTATATGCCTTTTTTTATATTCCCTTATTGTATAGTTGTATCTACATTTTATATTTGATCTAGATTTTTAGGCTTTAATGTTAATGGTATCTGTATGCACCGGGGTCTGAGTGTAACGCAATTTCGATTCTCTGTATGTATGTACTGTACATGTGGAAACTGACAATAAAGCAGACTTGACTTGATTTATTTGATCAAAATACAGGGGGAAAAAAGTGAAATATTATTATGAAGTAAAACAACATTTTTCTATTTAAATATACATTAAAAACTATTTTATTTCTGTGATTTTCAGCATCATTACTCCAGTCTTCAGTGTCACATGATATTCAGAAATCATTCTAATATGATGATTTATTATCAGAGTTGTGCTGCTGAAATTGTGATATTCTTTCAGGATTCTTTGATGAATGAAAAGTTAAAAGAAGAGAATTTATTTAAAATAGAGGTCTTTTCTAACAATAAAAACTAGAGTTCAAAAGTTTGTGGCCAGTAAAATGTATTCTTTCTTTCTAAAAAATATTAGAACTCTTTTACGATGTATTTTTGATTGTTTTGATTCAGATCGGCACTTTGGAGCCTGTTCGCGACTCAGTTCGGCACTTCAGAGCCTATTCGCGACTCGGTTGATTCGGATCGGCACTTCGGAGCCTGTTCGCGACTCGTTGATTCAGATCGGCACTTCAGAGCGTGTTCGCGACTCCGTGGATTCGGATCGGCACTTCGGAGCCAGTTCGCGACTAGGTTGATTCAGATCGGCACTTTGGAGTCTGTTTATGATTTTTTTTTTTTTTAATTCAGATCTGGACATAGGACTAGGAAGTGCGAGTTATTTGATTCAGATCAGAACTGTTGAGTAGAGCCCCGCACGGGACTCAGGCCCTTTTCAGCTTATCAGAATTATGGTCCCGAAAAAAAAAACAAAAAGGAAAAAACAACTTAAATAGGAGCATTCTTTGATTCTTTTATTATTATTTTTATTATTATTTTATTTATTTTTTCCCCACTGGATTTGTTGAAGGATTGTGCAAATGTAAAATAAAATGTGTTTGTTAAACAGTTCATTGGTGATTAATGAATATTTGACGTGAGCCTTTTTTTTTAACCTGTCGATAAGTTTGATTTTTAAATTATTTTAATGACTTTTGGAAGTCAAGCCTTCTTGTACCTCAGTTGCATGTGTTGTGTTTTATGAATTGTGGATGTAATTATCAACTGAGAAATAAAGTTGAACAGAAATGATCATGAACTCTTAAAGATGATGATGAAAAGAAAAGGTAATATTGCATATAATATTATATCTAAGTATGAACTAATTTGCGCAGTACAGTAAATATTCTTAGTCTACCCTAAATAAGTGAAAAAATGTTTGGCTCAGTTTACAGAAAAGTGTACGTCACACATCCTTTCATTATGGTGCAACATTGTTTCCTCCTCAGATGAGTATTTAACATCTTTATTATTGTGGGGATCAGTGTGTAAGTGCTACACACACACACACACACACACACACACAGGTCAGAGTTTGGGATCCGAATGAATTATTTTGATGAAAAAAATTATTATTATTATTTATTTTATTTTTTTTTACAAGAAGTTTACTCATCAAAACTGCATTTTTTAATACGTTTTTTTATTTGCACTGATGTTAACTTAATTGAATTTACACTCTATCTGTCATTTGCCTTGCGCTGCTTTATTTAACTTTATTTTTAATTTTATTATATGACTTTTTTTATATTCCCTTATTGTATAGTTGTATCTACATTTTATATTTGATCTAGATTTTTAGGCTTTAATGTTAATGGTATCTGTATGCACCGGGGTCTGAGTGTAACTTTCGATTCTCTGTATGTATGTACTGTACATGTGGAAACTGACAATAAAGCAGACTTGACTTGATTTATTTGATCAAAATACAGGGGGAAAAAATTAAATATTATTTTGAAGTAAAACAACATTTTTCTATTTAAACATACATAAAAATCTATTTTATTTCTGTGATTTTCAGCATCATTACTCCAGTCTTCAGTGTCACATGATATTCAGAAATCATTCTAATATGATGATTTATTATCAGAGTTGTGCTGCTGAAATTGTGATATTCTTTCAGGATTCTTTGATGAATGAAAAGTTTAAAAGAAGAGAATTTATTTAAAATAGAGGTCTTCTCTAACAATAAAAACTAGAGTTCAAAAGTTTGTGGCCAGTAAAATGTTTTCTTTATTTCTAAAAAATAATAGAACTCTTTTACGATGCATTGTTGATTGTTTTGATTCAGATCGGCACTTCGGAGCCTGTTCGCGACTCCGTGGATTCAGATCGGCACTTCGGGGAATGTTCGCGACTCCGTTGATTCAGATCGGCACTTCGGAGTCTGTTCGCGACTCCATTGATTCGGATCGCCAATTCGAAGCCTGTTCGCGACTCGGTTGATTCAGATCGGCACTTCGGAGCCTGTTCGCGACTCCGTTCGTTCAGATCGGTTCCTCTGAGCATTTTCGCGATTCTGTTGATTCAGATCGGGACTTCAGAGGCTGTTTGTGATTTTTTTTTTGAAAATTCAGATCTGGACATAGGACTAGGAAGTGCGAGTTATTTGATTCAGATCAGAACTGTGGAGTAGAGCCCTGCACGGGACTCAGGCCCTTTTCAGCTTATCAGAATTATGGTCCCGAAAAAAAATTTAAAAAAGGAAAAAACAACTTAAATAGAAGCATTCTAAAAATAGAGGCATTATTGATTCTTTTATAATTATTTTGTTGTAGGATTGTGCAAATGTAAAATAAAATTTGTTTGTCAAACAGTTCATTGGTGATTAATGAATATTTGGACCTGAGGCTTTTTTTTTACCTGTCGATTTGATTTTTAAATGATTTCAATGACTTTTGGAAGTCAAGCCTTGTACCTCAGTTGCATGTGTTGTGTTTTATGAATTGTGGACGGAATTATCAACTGAGAAATAAAGTTGAACAGAAATAATCATGAACTCTTAAAGATGATGATGAAAAGAAAAGGTAATATTGCATATAATATTATATCTAAGTATGAACTAATTTGCGCAATACAGTAAATATTCTTAGTCTACCCTAAATAAGTGAAAAAATGTTTGGCTCAGTTTACAGAAAAGTGTATGTCACACTTCCTTTCATTATGGTGCAACATTGTTTCCTCCTCAGATGAGTATTTAACATCTTTATTATTGTGGGGATCAGTGTGTAAGTGCTACACACACACACACACACACACACACACACACACACAGGTCAGAGTTTGGGATCCGAATGAATTATTTTGATGAAAAAAATTATTATTATTTTATTTTATTTTTTTACAAGAGTTTACTCATCAAAACTGCATTTTTAATACGTTTTTTTATTTGCACTGATGTTAACTTAATTGAATTTACACTATCTGTCATTTGCCTTGCGCTGCTTTATTTAACTTTATTTTTAATTTTATTATATGCCTTTTTTTATATTCCCTTATTGTATAGTTGTATCTACATTTTATATTTGATCTAGATTTTTAGGCTTTAATGTTAATGGTATCTGTATGCACCGGGGTCTGAGTGTAACGCAATTTCGATTCTCTGTATGTATGTACTGTACATGTGGAAATTGACAATAAAGCAGACTTGACTTGATTTATTTGATCAAAATACAGGGGGAAAAATTAAATATTATTTTGAAGTAAAACAACATTTTTCTATTTAAACATACATAAAAATCTATTTTATTTCTGTGATTTTCAGCATCATTACTCCAGTCTTCAATGTCACATGATATTCAGAAATCATTCTAATATGATGATTTATTATCAGAGTTGTGCTGCTGAAATTGTGATATTCTTTCAGGATTCTTTGATTAATGAAAAGTTAAAAAGAAGAGAATTTATTTAAAATAGAGGTCTTTTCTAACAATAAAAACTAGAGTTCAAAAGATTGTGGCCAGTAAAATGTATTCTTACATTATAAAAAATAATAGAACTCTTTTAGGATGTATTGTTGATTGTTTTGATTCAGATCGGCACTTCGGAGCCTGTTCGCGACTCGGTTGATTCAGATCGGCACTTCGGAGCCTGTTCGCGACTCGGTTGATTCAGATCGGCACTTCGGAGCCTGTTCGCGACTCGGTTCGTTCAGATCGGTTCCTCTGAGCATTTTCGCGATTCTGTTGATTCAGATCGGGACTTCAGAGGCTGTTTGTGATTTTTTTTGAAAATTCAGATCTGGACATAGGACTAGGAAGTGCGAGTTATTTGATTCAGATCAGAACTGTGGAGTAGAGCCCCGCACGGGACTCAGGCCCTTTTCAGCTTATCAGAATTATGGTCCCGAAAAAAAATTTAAAAAAGGAAAAAACAACTTAAATAGAAGCATTCTAAAAATAGAGGCATTATTGATTCTTTTATAATTATTTTTATTATTATCCCACTGGTTTTGTTGAAGGATTGTGCAAATGTAAAATAAAATTTGTTTGTCAAACAGTTCATTGGTGATTAATGAATATTTGGACCTGAGGCTTTTTTTTTTACCTGTCGATTAGATTTTTAAATGATTTCATTGACTTTTGGAAGTCAAGCCTTCTTGTACCTCAGTTGCATGTGTTGTGTTTTATGAATTGTGGACGGAATTATCAACTGAGAAATAAAGTTGAACAGAAATAATCATGAACTCTTAAAGATGATGATGAAAAGAAAAGGTAATATTGCATATAAAATGGCTCAGTTTACAGAAAAGTGTACGCACACATCCTTTCATTATGGTGCAACATTGTTTCCTCCTCAGATGAGTATTTAACATCTTTATTATTGTGGGGATCAGTGTGTAAGTGCTACACACACACACACACACACAGGTCAGAGTTTGGGATCAGAATGATTTTTTTTGATGAAAAAATTATTGTTACAAAGGTAGCGCAAAAGCGCCATCTAGTGGCTGTTAGTAGATGTGCTGGAAGTGATTGCACATGACAATAACAGCTGCGCCACAGGAAAACTGTTCCTAAAGTCGCGATGCAGTGTTGGGGTTAATTATTAATAACTGTGTGCGTCCATTTGAGAAAAGTGAGTCTCAAATTCTCATCATTTGTTTAAGATTTATGTGAATATCTAGAAATAATCGAGTATTTGGGTAATACATCCACTCGATAGAATTAATGAGTCAGGCCATATCGTTAGTATAGGATGAACGTCATTGTAAAATGTTCATGCACGTTGTTTGTTAGAGATTGAAGTGTTGCTCTTGGATTATTGAAACACATACCTTATTATTTGTTATGTACAAATTAATAAGTGAAGAAATTGTGACTTATAAGTTATGATTTAGCCTGGTTGAGCTGTTGTATTGTGCTAGACATGATGCTTAGCTAATCAACATCAATAATTATGCTTTATGTAACATTGATTACTGTTTTGTTTATTTGCAGCCACACACACAACCAACATGCTTATGATTATGAGTTAAATCTACCATCTCCATAAACATAAGCTGAGTGCCAACTGCTGCATGCAACTTTGTACCTATATTGTAAAGTGTGGCAATGTTGCTGTCGAATGTATGTCTGTGCTGCTGAAGAAAGTTCAGTAAACTGTTCAAACTGATTCCTGCCTCCTGTCCTGCGTTCTGACAGACGCTCCAAGGCGAGAACTATAACCTCCTAAGCACCTGTGGTCCTTTCTCTCAAACAATTATTATTATTATTATTTATTTTTTTACAAGAGTTTACTCATCAAAACTGCATTTATTAATACGTTGGGTTTTTTTGCACTACAATTTTTTTTATCTGCGCTGATGTTCACTTCATTGGCTTTGCACTCTACCTGTCATTTGCCTTGCGCTGCTTTATTTAACTTTATTTCATTTTATTATATGCCTTTTTTTACATTCCCTTATTGTATAGTTGTATCTACATTTTATATTTGATCTAGATTTTTAGGCTTTAATGTTAATGGTATCTGTATGCACCGGGGTCTGAGTGTAACGCAATTTCGATTCTGTGTATATATGTACTGTACATGTGGAAACTGACAATAAAGCAGACTTGACTTGATTTATTTGATCAAAATACAGGGGGAAAAAAGTGAAATATTATTATGAAGTAAAACAACATTTTTCTATTGAAATATATATATTAAAATCTATTTTATTTCTTTGATTTTCAGCATCATTACTCCAGTCTTCAGTGTCACATATTCAGAAATCATTCTAATATGATGATTTATTATCAGAGTTGTGCTGCTGAAATTGTGATATTCTTTCAGGATTCTTTGATGAATGAAAAGTTAAAAACAAGAGAATTTATTTAAAATATAGGTCTTTTCTAACAATAAAAACTAGAGTTCAAAAGTTTGTGGCCAGTAAAATGTATTCTTACTTTATAAAAAATAATAGAACTCTTTAACGATGTATTGTTGATTGTTTTGATTCAGATCGGCACTTCGGAGCCTGTTCGCGACTCGGTTGATTCAGATCGGCACTTCGGAGCATGTTCGCGACTCGGTTGATTCAGATCGGCACTTCGGAGCCTGTTCGCGACTCCGTTGATTCAGATCGGCACTTCGGAGCCTGTTCGCGACTCGGTTGATTCAGATCGGCACTTCGGAGCCTGTTCGCGACTCCGTTGGTTCGGATCGGCACTTCGGAGCCTGTTCGCGACTCGGTTGATTCAGATCGGCACTTCGGAGCCTGTTCGCGACTCGGTTGATTCAGATCGGCACTTCGGAGCCTGTTCGCGACTCCGTGGATTCAGATCGGTTCCTCTGAGTATTTTCGCGATTCTTTTGATTCAGATCGGGACTTCGGAGCCTGTTTGTGATTTTTTGATTTTTGTAATATTGCATATAAAATTATATCTAAGTATTAACTAATTTGCGCAATACAGTAAATATTCTTAGTCTACCCTAAATAAGTGAAAAAATGTTTGGCTCAGTTTACAGAAAAGTGTACTTCACACATCCTTTCATTATGGTGCAACATTGTTTCCTCCTCAGATGAGTATTTAACATCTGTATTATTGCGGGGATCAGTGTGTAAATGCTACACACACACACACACACAGGTCAGAGTTTGGGATGAGAATGATTTATTTTGATGAAAAAAAATATATATTATTATTAGTTTTTACAGGCGCTTACTCATCAAAACGGCATTTATTAATAAGGTGTTTTTTTTTTTTTTTTTTACACTACAAAATAATCTAGGACTGGACTGATGTTCACTTCATTTAATTTGCACTCTATCTGTCATTTGCATTGCGCTGCTTTATTTAACTTTATCTTTAATTTTATTATATAATTTTATAATTTTATTTCTTTTTTTATATTCCCTTATTGTATAGTTGTATCTACATTTTATATTTGATCTAGATTTTTAGGCTTTAATGTTAATGGTATCTGTATGCACCGGGGTCTGAGTGTAACGCAATTTCGATTCTGTGTATGTATGTACTGTACATGTGGAAATTGACAATGAAGCAGACTTGACTTGATTTATTTGATCAAAATACAGGGGGGAAAAAAGTGAAATATTATTATGAAGTAAAACAACATTTTCTACTTAAATATACATTAAAATCTATTTTATTTCTGTGATTTTCAGCATCATTACTCCAGTCTTCAGTGTCACATGATATTCAGAAATCATTCTAATATGATGATTTATTATCAGAGTTGTGCTGCTGAAATTGTGATATTCTTTCAGGATTCTTTGATGAATGAAAAGTTAAAAAGAAGAGAATTTATTTAAAATAGAGGTCTTTTCTAACAATAAAAACTAGAGTTCAAAAGTTTGTGGCCAGTAAAATGTTTTCTTTCTTTCTAAAAAATAATAGAACTCTTTTACGATGCATTGTTGATTGTTTTGATCCAGATCGGCGCTTCGGAGTCTGTTCGCGACTCGGTTGATTCAGATCGGCACTTCGGAGCCTGTTCGCGACTCCGTTGATTCAGATCGGCACTTCGGAGCATGTTCGCGACTCGGTTGATTCAGATCGGCACTTCGGAGCATGTTCGCGATTCGGTTGATTCAGATCGGCACTTCGGAGCCTGTTCGCGACTCCGTTGATTCAGATCGGCACTTCGGAGCCTGTTCGCGACTCCGTTGATTCAGATCGGCACTTCGGAGCCTGTTCGCGACTCGGTTGATTCAGATCGGCACTTCGGAGCCTGTTCGCGACTCGGTTGATTCAGATCGGCACTTCGGAGCATGTTCGCGACTCGGTTGATTCAGATCGGCACTTCGGAGCCTGTTCGCGACTCGGTTGATTCAGATCGGCACTTCGGAGCCTGTACGGGAAGCTTTTTTTTTTAACCTGTCGATTTGATTTTTAAATGTTTTCAATGACTTTTGGAAGTCAAGGCTTCTTGTACCTCAGTTGCATGTGTTGTGTTTTATGAATTGTGGATGGAGTAATCAACTGAGAAATAAAGTTGAATAGAAATTATCGTGAACTCTTAAAGATGATGATGAAAAGAAAAGGTAATATTGCATATAATATTATATCCTCCTATATAAATTATACTCCTCCTCAGATGAGAATTTAACGTGTTTATTAATTTGGGGATTAGTGTGTAAGTGCGACACAAACACACACTGGTCAGAGTTTGGGATCAGAATGATTTATTATGTTTTTTCATCACAGAAATAAATGATATTTTAAAGGATATTAAAATAGAAACCATTATTTTATATATTTTATTTTGATAAGTTTGAATTATTACTGATTTTTGACTGTAGCATCACTATCAATAGCCGCGTGTCGACAGCAGGTGGCGCTGTTGCTCTATAATCCCCTGCAGAGACACTGAAATACAACCTTTTTTTTGTTTCAAACAGTTCCTTGAACAATTATAAATGAAGTACCTGAAGCTGACAATGAAGTAAATGTATAATAATTAGCACAGATGATTAATTTAGCGCTGTTAACGCGCGTGTGAGGGGCGGAGACGCGCCGCGGAGCGTCAGACGCGCGTGAGGACCAAACACAGCAGAACGGTAGGAAACTTCACTCCTCTTATCATTTCTCTTTTACTATAGCGATTTATTTTTAGATACGTGATCTGAGTCTTTCATACAGTTGTTTTATAAACGCAGTAACTTTGAAATCAGCTCTGAAAGTTCCTGTCAAGTGTTTAAAAACTATAATTATGATTTAATAATCCACAACTGACTTAAGCTGTTAACTTTTTTAATGTGTCTGACACTCCCTCTGAGTTCAAACAAACCAATATCCCTGAGTAATTCATTTACTCAACAGTACACTGACTGAACTGCTGTGAAGAGAGAACTGAAGATGAAAAAAGTGAACAGTTTAAGTCACAGAAGCTTTTGCTTTGTTTTGAACTCTCTCACACACAGACACGGAAGAGAAGACAATGCTGAATAAAGTCGTAGTTTTTGCTATTTTTGGACCAAAATGTATTTTCGATGCTTCAAAAAATTCAAACTGACCCTCTGATGTCACATGGACTACTTTGATGATGTTTTTCTTACCTTTCTGGACATGGTCAGTTTACCGTACACACAGTTTCAGAAACACACCAAGATATTATTTTAATAAATGCATTATTTTAGTTTTGAAATGATGTTTGCATTATTCGTGATCAACAAATGACAGCTATCAAAGTCTTTCAGCCAATGAAGGTTTGGCGTTTGTCATCAGAGGGTTGCTTATTTGATCCCACCACAGAGCAAACCCTAAAGATATTTTTTTTTAAAGATTTTTCTTACCAAAGAATACTTCTTTCACATTAAAACTTGTTTTACAAACTTACCAAGTTGTGAAGACCACCGGGCAGGACAGCTGTCCTTCTACAGTGTCTCAGATACCATGATCCTCCTTCACAAAGTCCAGACCAGGTTCACTCAACCTCTTTATCCAGGATTTGGGCTCTTTCAGGACTCAAGATCACTGCAAGTAGTCGACATGTAAAAATCAAAGATGCTTAACAACTGCCATGAGTAAAAACAAATACCTCAGAAATGGAACAAATACCAGCAGTCCTAAATAACACCTTCCTGTCCTGAATTGTCCTTAATATCCCAATGATGAAGCTTCTGTTTCGGAGAAAACCACATCATATATAAAATCTTAATTTTTTTTTTTTTTTTTGGTAGCCTGATGCTTTAGTGAATATATTTGTAAGGTACTGCACTTGCGTTCTAAAATTTTATTAGTTTTTTAATTACATTTATGACATATGGCAAAACTGCAAAACTGCTTCTGAAGTTCTTAAATTGTTGCATTTAAATTGCTTCTCAAAAATGTTAAATTTCTATCCTTTTTTATTACACAGTTTTAACACAAACTATTAATCTCATAGGGATCCATATTTGTCATTTATTAAAGAAACCGGTCCGATTTCCGATTTCGTTTCAGAACCATGGACAGCAAATGAGCATTCGCTGGTTGCACCTTCATCCAGTCCTGCGGCTTCATTGGGTAAAAACTAGATCCAGAGCTGAAAAAAGCATAACGACAGGCATCACATTGAGAACTGACACATATTTACATTCTGCTTAATGTAGATAGGGCCAACATCTTTGGCTGCATCACTGCACTTTGCTGGTGTTATTTTTGGTGTAATTCTGATTTTGCCAAACTCACGTTGTGGCACTGTCACTGTAGTAAAAATATCTCAGCCAACAAAAACATCTAAATGGTGTCAAACTGGAGTAAAAACGATGTGTTGTAGACAGACAGACAGACAACAGATTTAGTCCTTACCACAAAGTCTTTAATCCAAACAGAACAGGAGGCATAAACCAACACTAACGTGAACGAGACCAGACAAAGAGCACAGAAGGAAGAACTTAAGCACTGATACAAAACATAAATTAAATGAGACACCGCAGAACTAAACAACTAATCATATCAGTAAAACAGAAAAACCAAAGGAATATAGGAAATGATAAAAATAATCTAAAAGTCCATTAAACAGAAACTAACTGAACATATCCATAAAAGACTCCACATTGACATTCATTAGTAACTGTACTGTTACTGAGCAAAAAAAAACGTACTTTTAAAACAAATCTTTAGTGTGCAAACTATTAGAGAACAATAAGTCTGAGCGCAGTCAATTCTTCACGTTCATTTCTGTCTGCAGCATGATTGGATGAATGTTTAAGATTCAGCATCACGACTGTCAGAGCGGGAAATGGGATTTGGTGGATGCTCTGGAAGTGTGTGAGGAAGAACATGAGCTTGTGTTCAGGTGAATTTCTTGAAGAAGCGCAGCTTGAGGTAAGCGATGATGAGGAAGATGAGGGTCATGATTCCCAGAGCTAAATGATTCTGCCACAAACCCCAGGTTGAGTAACTGATGCCCTGTTTGCTCAGAAAGTCCTCACCTGTGGTGCAGCTGCAATGAGAAAAGTAGTTTTGAATCATTGCTTGCTGGTTTTCTACACTGTAATATCTTGTTGAATGAGCTCGATCATTTGGCACTGAGTAATACATTGATGGAAGAATCCTATCGGCTGAGGAATTTGATTGCTAAACTGTTTCAGCTGTGATGCATTAGTGAAGCAGTATTTGAGCAGTCATTGTGGCATGAGTGGCAGTCCTCATGTCAAGAAAGTCACATCACACTACACCTCTGTAAATCTGCTTATTCCACCATTTCTCTCCTCTTTCAGTCATGCTTCCTTAGTAACTTTATATAAGTGTGTAGCAGGAACACGATTCTTCTGATGATGCTCTACACTGATAATCTCCTCCACAAACAACAACGCAAGTGTTTCTTCACAATCTGATTTTCTTTACTTACATAAATATTTCACAAAAGCCTGTGAAAACTCATGCAAAAAAAAAAAGTGAAAAAAAGTCTATCACTTATATGCACTTACCCTGTGTCTTATATCATCTGCTATGCCACTCTCGTGTGAATGTGCGTACAACAGTTTGTGGAAGCTAGAGATTATAGTTTATTAAGTTTAAATTAAGGATATTGTTCTTACACAAGTGTGTTGATGCGCTTCAGAAGGCCTTTATCAATGCCTTGTTGTGTGGAGCACTTTTTATGATGGATGGATGCACTTTACTGGACTTCAGAATCTCAACACCCATTCACTGCCATTATAAAGCTCATTAACTCATTGTTAACTAGTCTCATGCAGTTTCATACTCACACTTCTACTAAAGTGCTGCTAACGTTCCTCATGTCACAGAAATTCAGGCCGGTGAACTCATTGATTTCCAAAGCCTGAAAAAACAATCATCATCATCATCCACAAATATACACTGTTTTCTGTTCTGCATTTAATAACACACAGCATGCTTAATTTTGATTAAGTATCAAGGTTACAACAACAACAAAAAATAAGCTACTTGCTATCTATCAATCCATTTGATCGATAAACTTTGCATTAATTATAAGTGAGCTTCAGGAAAAGATCATGCTACAGAAAAACATTCAGACTCACAGCGAGACCGTAACGAGGAATACTGAAATACTTCAACCAGTTCAACCAGTCAGCAACACTGGGGAGATTCACCAGCAGCCCCGAGAAGATCTGAACAAACACACACAGGAATAAATATTACACAAAGACTAAACATAATGTCAACATGACATGCATTTTATAAACTGGATCAGCTCAAACATCTAATCTGAAACATCTAGACCCATATAAACCAATACATAATAAACCTGTCCTTTTATTGCTATAATTATAATTATAAAATAATCACATCCAAAACAAAAGTTTTTGTTTATTTATTATGTATATATAAAACACACACAGTTTATATTTTGAAAATATTCACGTGAATATATTTATATTCATATAAATTATATCATATACATATTTTTCTTAAATATATACATGTATGTGTATTTATATATACAAGATAAATATACACAGACAGTACACACATTATGTAAACAAAAACTTTTATTTTAGATGCGATTAATTGAGATTAATCGTTTGACAGCACAGTGTGTGTGTATGTGTGTGTGTGTGTGTGTGTGTGTGTCCATGTGTGTCCATGTGTGTGTGGGCATGTTTTTGTGACATATCAGGACACAACTCTGTATAATGACATGGGTATGACACAGGTATTACAAGGAGAGGGTGACTTATGAGGACATAACCCATGTCCCCATTTTTCAAAACACTTATAAATCATACAGAAAGAGTTTTTTTGAGAAAGTAAAAATGCACAAAGTTTCCTGTGAGGGTTAGGTTTAGGTGTAGGGTTGGTGAATGGCGATAGAATATAAATTAAATTTACACTTAATTGAATTTACACTCTATCTGTCATTTGCCTTGCGCTGCTTTATTTAACTTTATTTTTAATTTTATTATATGCCTTTTTTTATATTCCCTTATTTTATAGTTGTATCTACATTTTATATTTGATCTAGATTTTTAGGCTTTAATGTTAATGGTATCTGTATGCACCGGGGTCTGAGTGTAACGCAATTTCGATTCTGTGTATATATGTACTGTACATGTGGAAATTGACAATGAAGCAGACTTGACTTGATTTATTTGATCAAAATACAGGGGGAAAAAAGTGAAATATTATTATGAAGTAAAACAACATTTTTCTATTTAAATATACATTAAAATCTATTTTATTTCTGTGATTTTCAGCATCATTACTCCAGTCTTCAGTGTCACATGATATTCAGAAATCATTCTAATATGATGATTTATTATCAGAGTTGTGCTGCTGAAATTGTGATATTCTTTCAGGATTCTTTGATTCAGATCGGCACTTCGGAGCCTGTTCGCGACTCGGTTGATTCAGATCGGCACTTCGGAGCATGTTCGCGACTCGGTTGATTCAGATCGGCACTTCGGAGCCTGTTCGCGACTCGGTTGATTCAGATCGGCACTTCGGAGCCTGTTCGCGACTCGGTTGATTCAGATCGGCACTTCGGAGCCTGTTCGCGACTCGGTTGATTCAGATCGGCACTTCGGAGCATGTTCGCGACTCGGTTGATTCAGATCGGCACTTCGGAGCCTGTTCGCGACTCGGTTGATTCAGATCGGCACTTCGGAGCCTGTTCGCGACTCGGTTGATTCAGATCGGCACTTCGGAGCCTGTTCGCGACTCCGTTGATTCAGATCGGGACTTCAGAGGCTGTTTGTGATTTTTTTTGAAAATTCAGATCTGGACATAGGACTAGGAAGTGCGAGTTATTTGATTCAGATCAGAACTGTTGAGTAGAGCCCCGCACGGGACTCAGGCCCTTTTCAGCTTATCAGAATTATGGTCCCGAAAAATTTTTTAAAAAAGGAAAAAACAACTTAAATAGAAGCATTCTAAAAATAGAGGCATTATAGATTATTTTATAATTATTTTTATTATTATCCCACTGGTTTTGTTGAAGGATTGTGCAAATGTAAAATAAAATTTGTTTGTCAAACAGTTCATTGGTGATTAATGAATATTTGGACCTGAGGCTTTTTTTTTTAAGGATTTGATTTTTAAATGATTTTTAAATGACTTCAATGACTTTTGGAAGTCAAGCCTTCTTGTACCTCAGTTGCATGTGTTGTGTTTTATGAATTGTGGATGTAATTATCAACTGAGAAATAAAGTTGAACAGAAATGATCATGAACTCTTAAAGATGATGATGAAAAGAAAAGGTAATATTGCATATAATATTATATCTAAGTATGAACTAATTTGCGCAATACAGTAAATATTCTTATTCTACCCTAAATAAGTGAAAATGTTTGGATCAGTTTACAGAAAAGTGTACGCACACATCCTTTCATTATGATGCAACATTGTTTCCTCCTCAGATGAGTATTTAACATCTTTATTATTGTGGGGATCAGTGTGTAAGTGCCACACACACACACACACACACACACACACACACACACCGTTCAGAGTTTGGGATCAGAATGATTTATTTTGATGAAAAAAATTATTATTTTTTTTTTGACAAGAGTTTACTCATCAAAACTACATTTTTTAATACTTTTTTTATTTGCACTGATGTTAACTTAATTGAATTTACACTCTATCTGTCATTTGCCTTGCGCTGCTTTATTTAACTTTATTTTTAATTTTATTATATGCCTTTTTTTATATTCCCTTATTGTATAGTTGTATCTACATTTTATATTTGATCTAGATTTTTAGGCTTTAATGTTAATGGTATCTGTATGCACCGGGGTCTGAGTGTAACGCAATTTCGATTCTGTGTATATATGTACTGTACATGTGGAAATTGATAATAAAGCAGACTTGACTTGATTTATTTGATCAAAATACAGGGGGAAAAAAGTGAAATATTATTATGAAGTAAAACTAAAAATGAAGTAAAAAAAAAAATGTTTTTTCTACTTAAATATACATAAAAATCTATGTTATTTCTGTGATTTTCTGCATCATTACTCCAGTCTTCAGTGTCACATGATCTTCAGAAATCATTCAAATATGATGATTTATTATCAGAGTTGTGCTGCTGAAATTGTGATATTCTTTCAGGATTCTTTGATGAATGAAAAGTTAAAAAGAAGTGAATTTATTTAAAATAGAGGTCTTTTCTAACAATAAAAACTAGAGTTCAGAAGTTTGTGGCCAGTAAAATGTTTTCTTTCTTTCTAAAAAATAATAGAACTCTTTTACGATGCATTGTTGATTGTTTTGATTCAGATCGGCACTTCGGAGCCTGTTCGCGACTTCGTTGATTCAGATCGGCACTTCGGAGTCTGTTCGCGACTCGGTTGATTCAGATCGGCACTTCGGAGCCTGTTCGCGACTCGGTTGATTCAGATCGGCACTTCGGAGCATGTTCGCGACTCGGTTGATTCAGATCGGCACTTCGGAGCCTGTACGGGAAGCTTTTTTTTTAACCTGTCGATTAGATTTTTAAATGATTTTTAAAAATCTGTACCTCAGTTGCATGTGTTGTGTTTTATGAATTGTGGATGGAGTAATCAACTGAGAAATAAAGTTGAATAGAAATTATCGTGAACTCTTAAAGATGATGATGAAAAGAAAAGGTAATATTGCATATAATATTATATCCTCCTATATAAATTATACTCCTCCTCAGATGAGAATTTAACGTGTTTATTAATTTGGGGATTAGTGTGTAAGTGCGACACAAACACACACTGGTCAGAGTTTGGGATCAGAATGATTTATGTTTTTTTTATCACAGAAATAAATGATATTTTAAAGGATATTAAAATAGAAACCATTATTTTATATATTTTATTTGGATAAGTTTGAATTATTACTGATTTTTGACTGCAGCATCACTACAAATAGCCGCGTGTCGACAGCAGGTGGCGCTGTTTCTCTATAATCCCCTGCAGAGACACTGAAATACAACCTTTTTTTGTTTCAAACAGTTCCTTGAACAATAATAAATGAAGTACCTGAAGCTGACAATGAAGTAAATGTATAATAATTAGCACAGATGATTAATTTAGCGCTGTTAACGCGCGTGTGAGGGGCGGAGACGCGCCGCGGAGCGTCAGACGCGCGTGAGGACCAAACACAGCAGAACGGTAGGAAACTTCACTCCTCTTATTATTTCTCTTTAACTATAGCGATTTATTTTTAGATACGTGATCTGAGTCTTTCATACAGTTGTTTTATAAACGCAGTGACTTTGAAATCAGCTCTGAAAGTTCCTGTCGGTGTTTAAAAACTATAATTATGATTTAATAATCCACAACTGACTTAAGCTGTTAACTTTTTTAATGTGTCTGACACTTCTTCTGAGTTCAAACAAACCAATATCCCAGAGTAATTCATTTACTCAACAGTACACTGACTGAACTGCTGTGAAGAGAGAACTGAAGATGAAAAAAGTGAACAGTTTAAGTCACAGAAGCTTTTGCTTTGATTTGAACTCTCTCTCACACAGACACGGAAGAGAAGACAATGCTGAATAAAGTCGTAGTTTTTGCTATTTTTGGACCAAAATGTATTTTCGATGCTTCAAAAAATTCAAACGGACCCTCTGATGTCACATGGACTACTCTGATGATGTTTTTCTTACCTTTCTGGACATGGTCAGTTTACCGTACACACAGCTTCAGAAACACACCAAGATATTATTTTAATAAATGCATTATTTTAGTTTTGAAATGATGTTTGCATTATTCGTGATCAACAAATGACAGCTATCAAAGTCTTTCAGCCAATGAAGGTTTGGCGTTTGTCATCAGAGGGTTGCTTATTTGATCCCACCACAGAGCAAACCCTAAAGATATATTTTTTAAGATTTTTCTTACCAAAGAATACTTTTCACATTAAAACTTGTTTTACATACTAAGACAACTTACCAAGTTGTGAAGACCACCGGGCAGGACAGCTGTCCTTCTACAGTGTCTCAGATACCATGATCCTCCTTCACAAAGTCCAGACCAGGTTCACTCAACCTCTTTATCCAGGATTTGGGCTCTTTCAGGACTCAAGATCACTACAAGTAGTCGACATGTAAAAATCAAAGATGCTTAACAACTGCCATGAGTAAAAACAAATACCTCAGAAATGGAACAAATACGAGCAGTCCTAAATAACACCTTCCTGTCCTGAATTGTCCTTAATATCCCAATGCTGAAGCTTCTGTTTCGGTGAAAACCACATCATATATAAAATCTTAATTTTTTTTTTTTTTTTTTTGTAGCCTGATGCTTTAGTGAATATATTTGTAAGGTACTGCACTTGCGTTCTAAAATTTTATTAGTTTTTTAATTACATTTATGACATATGGCAAAACTGCAAAACTGCTTCTGAAGTTCTTAAATTGTTGCATTTAAATTGCTTCTCAAAAATGTTAAATTTCTATCCTTTTTTATTACACAGTTTTAACACAAACTATTAATCTCATAGGGATCCATATTTGTCATTTATTAAAGAAACCGGTCCGATTTCCGATTTCGTTTCAGAACCATGGACAGCAAATGAGCATTCGCTGGTTGCACCTTCATCCAGTCCTGCGGCTTCATTGGGTAAAAACTAGATCCAGAGCTGAAAAAAGCATAACGACAGGCATCACATTGAGAACTGACACATATTTACATTCTGCTTAATGTAGATAGGGCCTACATCTTTGGCTGCATCACTGCACTTTGCTGGTGTTATTTTTGGTGTAATTCTGATTTTGCCAAACTCACGTTGTGGCACTGTCGCTGCTAGTAAAAATATCTCAGCCAACAAAAACATCTAAACGGTGTCAAACTGGAGTAAATACGATGTGTTGTAGACAGACAGACAGACAACAGATTTAGTCCTTACCACAAAGTCTTTAATCCAAACAGAACAGGAGGCATAAACCAACACTAACGTGAACGAGACCAGACAAAGAGCACAGAAGGAAGAACTTAAGCACTGATACAAAACATAAATTAAATGAGACACCGCAGAACTAAACAACTAATCATATCAGTAAAACAGAAAAACCAAAGGAATATAGGAAATGATCAAAATAAACTAAAAGTCCATTAAACAGAAACTAACTGAACATATCCATAAAAGACTCCACATTGACATTCATTAGTAACTGTACTGTTACTGAGCAAAAAAAAACGTACTTTTAAAACAAATCTTTAGTGTGCAAACTATTAGAGAACAATAAGTCTGAGCGCAGTCAATTCTTCACGTTCATTTCTGTCTGCAGCATGATTGGATGAATGTTTAAGATTCAGCATCACGACTGTCAGAGCGGGAAATGGGATTTGGTGGATGCTCTGGAAGTGTGTGAGGAAGAACATGAGCTTGTGTTCAGGTGAATTTCTTGAAGAAGCGCAGCTTGAGGTAAGCGATGATGAGGAAGATGAGGGTCATGATTCCCAGAGCTAAATGATTCTGCCACAAACCCCAGGTTGAGTAACTGATGCCCTGTTTGCTCAGAAAGTCCTCACCTGTGGTGCAGCTGCAATGAGAAAAGTAGTTTTGAATCATTGCTTGCTGGTTTTCTACACTGTAATATCTTGTTGAATGAGCTCGATCATTTGGCACTGAGTAATACATTGATGGAAGAATCCTATCGGCTGAGGAATTTGATTGCTAAACTGTTTCAGCTGTGATGCATTAGTGAAGCAGTATTTGAGCAGTCATTGTGGCATGAGTGGCAGTCCTCATGTCAAGAAAGTCACATCACTCTACACCTCTGTAAATCTGCTTATTCCACCATTTCTCTCCTCTTTCAGTCATGCTTCCTTAGTAACTTTATATAAGTGTGTAGCAGGAACACGATTCTTCTGATGATGCTCTACACTGATAATCTCCTCCACAAACAACAACGCAAGTGTTTCTTCACAATCTGATTTTCTTTACTTACATAAATATTTCACAAAAGCCTGTGAAAACTCATGCAAAAAAAAAAAAGTGAAAAAAAGTCTATCACTTATATGCACTTACCCTGTGTCTTATATCATCTGCTATGCCACTCTCTTGTGAATGTGCGTACAACAGTTTGTGGAAGCTAGAGATTATAGTTTATTAACTTTAAATTAAGGATATTGTTCTTACACAAGTGTGTTGATGCGCTTCAGAAGGCCTTTATCAATGCCTTGTTGTGTGGAGCACTTTTTATGATGGATGGATGCACTTTACTGGACTTCAGAATCTCAACACCCATTCACTGCCATTATAAAGCTCATTAACTCATTGTTAACTAGTCTCATGCAGTTTCATACTCACACTTCTACTAAAGTGCTGCTAACGTTCCTCATGTCACAGAAATTCAGGCCGGTGAACTCATTGATTTCCAAAGCCTGAAAAAACAATCATCATCATCATCATCATCATCCACAAATATACACTGTTTTCTGTTCTGCATTTAATAACACACAGCATGCTTAATTTTGATTAAGTATCAAGGTTACAACAACAACAAAAAATAAGCTACTTGCTATCTATCAATCCATTTGATCGATAAACTTTGCATTAATTATAAGTGAGCTTCAGGAAAAGATCATGCTACAGAAAAACATTCAGACTCACAGCGAGACCGTAACGAGGAATACTGAAATACTTCAACCAGTTCAACCAGTCAGCAACACTGGGGAGATTCACCAGCAGCCCCGAGAAGATCTGAACAAACACACACAGGAATAAATATTACACAAAGACTAAACATAATGTCAACATGACATGCATTTTATAAACTGGATCAGCTCAAACATCTAATCTGAAACATCTAGACCCATATAAACCAATACATAATAAACCTGTCCTTTTATTGCTATAATTATAATTATAAAATAATCACATCCAAAACAAAAGTTTTTGTTTATTTATTATGTATATATAAAACACACACAGTTTATATTTTGAAAATATTCACGTGAATATATTTATATTCATATAAATTATATCATATACATATTTTTCTTAAATATATACATGTATGTGTATTTATATATACAAGATAAATATACACAGACAGTACACACATTATGTAAACAAAAACTTTTATTTTAGATGCGATTAATTGAGATTAATCGTTTGACAGCACAGTGTGTGTGTATGTGTGTGTGTGTGTGTGTGTGTGTGTCCATGTGTGTCCATGTGTGTGTGGGCATGTTTTTGTGACATATCAGGACACAACTCTGTATAATGACATGGGTATGACACAGGTATTACAAGGAGAGGGTGACTTATGAGGACATAACCCATGTCCCCATTTTTCAAAACACTTATAAATCATACAGAAAGAGTTTTTTTGAGAAAGTAAAAATGCACAAAGTTTCCTGTGAGGGTTAGGTTTAGGTGTAGGGTTGGTGAATGGCGATAGAATATAAATTAAATTTACACTTAATTGAATTTACACTCTATCTGTCATTTGCCTTGCGCTGCTTTATTTAACTTTATTTTTAATTTTATTATATGCCTTTTTTTATATTCCCTTATTTTATAGTTGTATCTACATTTTATATTTGATCTAGATTTTTAGGCTTTAATGTTAATGGTATCTGTATGCACCGGGGTCTGAGTGTAACGCAATTTCGATTCTGTGTATATATGTACTGTACATGTGGAAATTGACAATGAAGCAGACTTGACTTGATTTATTTGATCAAAATACAGGGGGAAAAAAGTGAAATATTATTATGAAGTAAAACAACATTTTTCTATTTAAATATACATTAAAATCTATTTTATTTCTGTGATTTTCAGCATCATTACTCCAGTCTTCAGTGTCACATGATATTCAGAAATCATTCTAATATGATGATTTATTATCAGAGTTGTGCTGCTGAAATTGTGATATTCTTTCAGGATTCTTTGATTCAGATCGGCACTTCGGAGCCTGTTCGCGACTCGGTTGATTCAGATCGGCACTTCGGAGCATGTTCGCGACTCGGTTGATTCAGATCGGCACTTCGGAGCCTGTTCGCGACTCGGTTGATTCAGATCGGCACTTCGGAGCCTGTTCGCGACTCGGTTGATTCAGATCGGCACTTCGGAGCCTGTTCGCGACTCGGTTGATTCAGATCGGCACTTCGGAGCATGTTCGCGACTCGGTTGATTCAGATCGGCACTTCGGAGCCTGTTCGCGACTCGGTTGATTCAGATCGGCACTTCGGAGCCTGTTCGCGACTCGGTTGATTCAGATCGGCACTTCGGAGCCTGTTCGCGACTCCGTTGATTCAGATCGGGACTTCAGAGGCTGTTTGTGATTTTTTTTGAAAATTCAGATCTGGACATAGGACTAGGAAGTGCGAGTTATTTGATTCAGATCAGAACTGTTGAGTAGAGCCCCGCACGGGACTCAGGCCCTTTTCAGCTTATCAGAATTATGGTCCCGAAAAATTTTTTAAAAAAGGAAAAAACAACTTAAATAGAAGCATTCTAAAAATAGAGGCATTATAGATTATTTTATAATTATTTTTATTATTATCCCACTGGTTTTGTTGAAGGATTGTGCAAATGTAAAATAAAATTTGTTTGTCAAACAGTTCATTGGTGATTAATGAATATTTGGACCTGAGGCTTTTTTTTTTAAGGATTTGATTTTTAAATGATTTTTAAATGACTTCAATGACTTTTGGAAGTCAAGCCTTCTTGTACCTCAGTTGCATGTGTTGTGTTTTATGAATTGTGGATGTAATTATCAACTGAGAAATAAAGTTGAACAGAAATGATCATGAACTCTTAAAGATGATGATGAAAAGAAAAGGTAATATTGCATATAATATTATATCTAAGTATGAACTAATTTGCGCAATACAGTAAATATTCTTATTCTACCCTAAATAAGTGAAAATGTTTGGATCAGTTTACAGAAAAGTGTACGCACACATCCTTTCATTATGATGCAACATTGTTTCCTCCTCAGATGAGTATTTAACATCTTTATTATTGTGGGGATCAGTGTGTAAGTGCCACACACACACACACACACACACACACACACACACACCGTTCAGAGTTTGGGATCAGAATGATTTATTTTGATGAAAAAAATTATTATTTTTTTTTTGACAAGAGTTTACTCATCAAAACTACATTTTTTAATACTTTTTTTATTTGCACTGATGTTAACTTAATTGAATTTACACTCTATCTGTCATTTGCCTTGCGCTGCTTTATTTAACTTTATTTTTAATTTTATTATATGCCTTTTTTTATATTCCCTTATTGTATAGTTGTATCTACATTTTATATTTGATCTAGATTTTTAGGCTTTAATGTTAATGGTATCTGTATGCACCGGGGTCTGAGTGTAACGCAATTTCGATTCTGTGTATATATGTACTGTACATGTGGAAATTGATAATAAAGCAGACTTGACTTGATTTATTTGATCAAAATACAGGGGGAAAAAAGTGAAATATTATTATGAAGTAAAACTAAAAATGAAGTAAAAAAAAAAATGTTTTTTCTACTTAAATATACATAAAAATCTATGTTATTTCTGTGATTTTCTGCATCATTACTCCAGTCTTCAGTGTCACATGATATTCAGAAATCATTCAAATATGATGATTTATTATCAGAGTTGTGCTGCTGAAATTGTGATATTCTTTCAGGATTCTTTGATGAATGAAAAGTTAAAAAGAAGTGAATTTATTTAAAATAGAGGTCTTTTCTAACAATAAAAACTAGAGTTCAGAAGTTTGTGGCCAGTAAAATGTTTTCTTTCTTTCTAAAAAATAATAGAACTCTTTTACGATGCATTGTTGATTGTTTTGATTCAGATCGGCACTTCGGAGCCTGTTCGCGACTTCGTTGATTCAGATCGGCACTTCGGAGTCTGTTCGCGACTCGGTTGATTCAGATCGGCACTTCGGAGCCTGTTCGCGACTCGGTTGATTCAGATCGGCACTTCGGAGCATGTTCGCGACTCGGTTGATTCAGATCGGCACTTCGGAGCCTGTACGGGAAGCTTTTTTTTTAACCTGTCGATTTGATTTTTAAATGATTTCAGTGACTTTTGGAAGTCAAGCTTTCTTGTACCTCAGTTGCATGTGTTGTGTTTTATGAATTGTGGATGGAGTAATCAACTGAGAAATAAAGTTGAATAGAAATTATCGTGAACTCTTAAAGATGATGATGAAAAGAAAAGGTAATATTGCATATAATATTATATCCTCCTATATAAATTATACTCCTCCTCAGATGAGAATTTAACGTGTTTATTAATTTGGGGATTAGTGTGTAAGTGCGACACAAACACACACTGGTCAGAGTTTGGGATCAGAATGATTTATGTTTTTTTTATCACAGAAATAAATGATATTTTAAAGGATATTAAAATAGAAACCATTATTTTATATATTTTATTTGGATAAGTTTGAATTATTACTGATTTTTGACTGCAGCATCACTACAAATAGCCGCGTGTCGACAGCAGGTGGCGCTGTTTCTCTATAATCCCCTGCAGAGACACTGAAATACAACCTTTTTTTGTTTCAAACAGTTCCTTGAACAATAATAAATGAAGTACCTGAAGCTGACAATGAAGTAAATGTATAATAATTAGCACAGATGATTAATTTAGCGCTGTTAACGCGCGTGTGAGGGGCGGAGACGCGCCGCGGAGCGTCAGACGCGCGTGAGGACCAAACACAGCAGAACGGTAGGAAACTTCACTCCTCTTATTATTTCTCTTTTACTATAGCGATTTATTTTTAGATACGTGATCTGAGTCTTTCATACAGTTGTTTTATAAACGCAGTGACTTTGAAATCAGCTCTGAAAGTTCCTGTCGGTGTTTAAAAACTATAATTATGATTTAATAATCCACAACTGACTTAAGCTGTTAACTTTTTTAATGTGTCTGACACTTCTTCTGAGTTCAAACAAACCAATATCCCAGAGTAATTCATTTACTCAACAGTACACTGACTGAACTGCTGTGAAGAGAGAACTGAAGATGAAAAAAGTGAACAGTTTAAGTCACAGAAGCTTTTGCTTTGATTTGAACTCTCTCTCACACAGACACGGAAGAGAAGACAATGCTGAATAAAGTCGTAGTTTTTGCTATTTTTGGACCAAAATGTATTTTCGATGCTTCAAAAAATTCAAACGGACCCTCTGATGTCACATGGACTACTCTGATGATGTTTTTCTTACCTTTCTGGACATGGTCAGTTTACCGTACACACAGCTTCAGAAACACACCAAGATATTATTTTAATAAATGCATTATTTTAGTTTTGAAATGATGTTTGCATTATTCGTGATCAACAAATGACAGCTATCAAAGTCTTTCAGCCAATGAAGGTTTGGCGTTTGTCATCAGAGGGTTGCTTATTTGATCCCACCACAGAGCAAACCCTAAAGATATATTTTTTAAGATTTTTCTTACCAAAGAATACTTTTCACATTAAAACTTGTTTTACATACTAAGACAACTTACCAAGTTGTGAAGACCACCGGGCAGGACAGCTGTCCTTCTACAGTGTCTCAGATACCATGATCCTCCTTCACAAAGTCCAGACCAGGTTCACTCAACCTCTTTATCCAGGATTTGGGCTCTTTCAGGACTCAAGATCACTACAAGTAGTCGACATGTAAAAATCAAAGATGCTTAACAACTGCCATGAGTAAAAACAAATACCTCAGAAATGGAACAAATACCAGCAGTCCTAAATAACACCTTCCTGTCCTGAATTGTCCTTAATATCCCAATGATGAAGCTTCTGTTTCGGTGAAAACCACATTATATATAAAATCTAAATTGTTTTTTTTTTTTTTTGGTAGCCTGATGCTTTAGGGAATATATTTGTAAGGTACTGCACTTGCGTTCTAAAATTTTATTAGTTTTTTAATTACATTTATGACATATGGCAAAAGTGCTTTTGCTTCGCATGCAAAACTGCTTCTGAAGTTCTTAAATTGTTGCATTTAAATTGCTTCTCAAAAATGTTAAATTTCTATCCTTTTTTATTACACAGTTTTAACACAAACTATTAATCTCATAGGGATCCATATTTGTCATTTATTAAAGAAACCGGTCCGATTTCCGATTTCGTTTCAGAACCATGGACAGCAAATGAGCATTCGCTGGTTGCACCTTCATCCAGTCCTGCGGCTTCATTGGGTAAAAACTAGATCCAGAGCTGAAAAAAGCATAACGACAGGCATCACATTGAGAACTGACACATATTTACATTCTGCTTAATGTAGATAGGGCCTACATCTTTGGCTGCATCACTGCACTTTGCTGGTGTTATTTTTGGTGTAATTCTGATTTTGCCAAACTCACGTTGTGGCACTGTCACTGTAGTAAAAATATCTCAGCCAACAAAAACATCTAAATGGTGTCAAACTGGAGTAAATACGATGTGTTGTAGACAGACAGACAGACAACAGATTTAGTCCTTACCACAAAGTCTTTAATCCAAACAGAACAGGAGGCATAAACCAACACTAACGTGAACGAGACCAGACAAAGAGCACAGAAGGAAGAACTTAAGCACTGATACAAAACATAAATTAAATGAGACACAGCTGAACTAAACAACTAATCATATCAGTAAAACAGAAAAACCAAAGGAATATAGGAAATGATAAAAATAAACTAAAAGTCCATTAAACAGAAACTAACTGAACATATCCATAAAAGGCTCCACATTGACATTCATTAGTAACTGTACTGTTACTGAGCAAAAAAAAACGTACTTTTAAAACAAATCTTTAGTGTGCAAACTATTAGAGAAACATAAGTCTGAGCGCAGTCAATTCTTCACGTTCATTTCTGTCTGCAGCATGATTGGATGAATGTTTAAGATTCAGCATCACGACTGTCAGAGCGGGAAATGGGATTTGGTGGATGCTCTGGAAGTGTGTGAGGAAGAACATGAGCTTGTGTTCAGGTGAATTTCTTGAAGAAGCGCAGTTTGAGGTAAGCGATGATGAGGAAGATGAGGGTCATGATTCCCAGAGCTAAATGATTCTGCCACAAACCCCAGGTTGAGTAACTGATGCCCTGTTTGCTCAGAAAGTCCTCACCTGTGGTGCAGCTGCAATGAGAAAAGTAGTTTGAATCATTGCTTGCTGGTTTTCTACACTGTAATATCTTGTTGAATGAGCTCGATCATTTGGTAATACATTGATGGAAGAATCCTATCGGCTGAGGAATTTGATTGTTAAACTGTTTCAGCTGTGATGCATTAGTGAAGCAGTATTTGAGCAGTCATTGTGGCATGAGTGGCAGTCCTCATGTCAAGAAAGTCACATCACACTACACCTCTGTAAATCTGCTTATTCCACCATTTCTCTCCTCTTTCAGTCATGCTTTCTTAGTAACTCAATATAAGTGTGTAGCAGGAACACGATTCTTCTGATGATGCTCTACACTGATAATCTCCTCCACAAACAACAACGCAAGTGTTTCTTCACAATCTAATTTTCTTTACTTACATAGATATTTCACAAAAGCCTGTGAAAACTCATGCAAAAAAAAAAAAAAGTGAAAAAAAGTCTATCACTTATATGTACTTCCCCTGTGTCTTATATCATCTGCTATGCCACTCTCTTGTGAATGTGCGTACAACAGTTTGTGGAAGCTAGAGATTATAGTTTATTAAGTTTAAATTAAGGATATTGTTCTTACACAAATGTGTTGATTCGCTTCAGAAGGCCTTTATCAATGCCTTGTTGTGTGGAGCACTTTTTATGATGGATGGATGCACTTTACTGGACTTCAGAATCTCAACACCCATTCACTGCCATTATAAAGCTTGGAAGAGCCAAGGCATTTTAGTATAACTCCCAACTGTATTCATATTTTATTTCATTAACATTTCTTTCATGTCAAGTGAAACATGTTTTTGATGATTTTACTTTAAGTTAACTCATTGTTAACTAGTCTCATGCAGTTTCATACTCACACTTCTACTAAAGTGCTGCTAACGTTCCTCATGTCACAGAAATTCAGGCCGGTGAACTCATTGATTTCCAAAGCCTGAAAAAACAATCATCATCATCATCATCATCATCATCCACAAATAAACACTGTTTTCTGTTCTGCATTTAATAACACACAGCATGCTTAATTTTGATTAAGTATCAAGGTTACAACAACAACAAAAAATAAGCTACTTGCTATCTATCAATCCATTTGATCAATAAACTTTGCATTAATTATAAGTGAGCTTCAGGAAAAGATCATGCTACAGAAAAACATTCAGACTCACAGCGAGACCGTAACGAGGAATACTGAAATACTTCAGCCAGTTCAACCAGTCAGCAACACTGGGGAGATTCACCAGCAGCCCCGAGAAGATCTGAACAAACACACAGGAATAAATATTATACAAAGACTAAACATAATGTCAACATGACATGCATTTTATAAACTGGATCAGCTCAAACATCTAATCTGAAACATCTAGACCCATATAAACCAATACATAATAAAACTGTCCTTTATTGCTATAATTATAATTATAAAATAATCACATCCAAAACAAAAGTTTTTGTTTATTTATTATGTATATATAAAACACACACAGTTTATATTTTGAAAATATTTACAAGTATATATTTATATTCATATAAATTATATCATATATAAAGATTTTTCTTAAATATATACATGTATGTGTATTTATATATACAAGATAAATATACACAGTACACACATTATGTAAACAAAAACTTTTATTTTAGATGCGATTAATTGAGATTAATCGTTTGACAGTACAGTGTGTGTGTGTGTGTGTGTGTGTGTGTGTGTGTGTGTGTGTCCGTGTGTGTGTTTCTTTACCATCATAAAGACAAAGCTGATGGTCATGAAGATGTTAGCGATGGCCACCACCGTCTGATCAGCAGAGATGGCCAGAGTCATGGACGTGGCTGTGTAAGACACCAGAACGATGGAGAACATGAAGATGAAGAACGTCTCGACCGTTGACTTCAGTCCTGCAAAGGAAACACAAACACATGAGACCTCATGTTTCATATCAGAGGAACACGAATGGTGCAATGGTGATGAGGGTGTGAGTCTGACCGATCATCCAGTATACCACGCAGCTGAAGATGACGGCCGGGATTGTACGCAGAAACAGGACATCAGACAGGATCTTGGACAGGAAGTACACCGAGACTCTGTAGTATCCGCTGATGTACTCGTGCCTGAGGACACGCCCACAACACCAACATCATCAATCAATCAATATTTAAAGAACAATCAATCAACATTGCAACTGCACAGAAAACAGTAGATTGCAATTTATTAATGAAATTTTCTTAGGAATAAACTTTTTATCTGGTATTTTCATATTGTCCCACTTTAGGAAAAAAAAACAATACTAATAATTCCCTTCTTCCTTTCATTGCAAAAACACTTGAACAAGCGGTGTTCAACCATGTCTCTGCTTTTCTCACACAGAACCACCTTCTTGACAGCAACCAATCTGGCTTCAGACTGGCAAAAGCGGAATCCAAATCTTCATTACTTATCTTGATTTCTGTCCGCTGCTTTTGACACGATTAACCACCAGATCCTCCTGTCAACCCTACTGGTAAAAGGGCATCTCAGGAAATGCACTGCAGTGATTTGAGTCTTAACTCTAGGAAGGTTCTTCAAAGTATCTTGGAGAGGTGAGGTGTCCAAGTCACAACATCTAACTACTGGGGTGCCTCAGGGCTCTATTCTTGGACCACTTCTCTTCTCTGTCTACATGGCATCATTATGTTCTGTCATTCAGAAACATGGCTTTTCATACCACTGCTATGCTGATGACACTCAACTCTACCTCTCATTCCATCCTGATGATCCGACGGTAGCTATTCGCATCTCAGCTTGTCTAACAGACATTTCTTCGGGAATTCATGGCCTAGTGGTTAGAGAGTTTGACTCCAAACCCTAGGGTTGTGGGTTCGAATCTCAGGCCGGCAATATCATGTCTTGGGTGCCCTTCAGCAAGGCAACGAACCGCCAACTGCTCCCCGGGCGTTGCAGCATAAATGGCTGCCTACTGCTCTGGCTGTGTGTGTGTGTGTGTGTGTGTGTGTGTGTGTGTGTGTGTTCACTGCTCTGTGTGTGTGCACTATCAATGGGTTAAATGCAGAGCACGAATTCTGAGTATGGGTCACCATTAGGGGTGTAACGGTTCACAAAATTCACGGTTCGGTTCGGTACGATTCACTGATGTCACGGTTCGGTTCGGTACGGTTCGGTACGTTTTAGATACAGCAAAAAGAACAAATTGGCCACAAAGTATGTTTTTTGTTTTTTTTTACATTGAACAATGATCTATTCTTTACCCATCTTCTATGGTGTTTTCTTAGCAGCATACTGTATAAAACAAAAACAGCTCCTTATTAAAAAAAATTGAAAATGTTATATTGTTGTAGTAGTTATGAACAAATACAAAGATGTAACTTTTCATATGGAACTCTATAACTCTTTATATTGAGTGTGTTTTTACTCAATTGGTTCTCTATAGGGCTTATGTTTTTTGGAACAAAGCAGGAATTACGGTCTGGCTGAAATGGGCTCGTGAAGGAATATAGTAACGGGGCTAAATTACATTAAGAATGTTCTTAAAACATGCGTTTTCCACTATAGGCGCTCGCTCACTCAGCACACGCTGAAGGCTCGTTGCAAAATGACTAAAGGGTCTTTCACACAGGACGCGATACGCGCGGCGCTGGATCCTGGGCTCAGCGTTGCCCTTCAGATACAACGCGATTTGCGCTGCACTATGCCAAGAGCAAAGTAGGTGGAGTTTTCAAAACTGCCCGTGCATACGTTCTATTTATAACAGTTCTTCTATAACGTGCAGGCCTGTTAATTGAATCGTACTGCTCAGGAAATTCCGACACAGTACAGTACTAGTCCATTTTGATTACCGTGCTTGTTTGGATGCCCCGATCGATTGGTAAAGTGCACCCATACACCAGACCTGTTGGTTATTGGAGGATCTTCTATTTGTGGTCTGTTAAACGCATTGGCCATTTTGCAACGAGCCTTCAGCGCGTGCTGAGTGAGCGAACGCCTGACCTGAGTAGCCTAACATAAACATATAAGCTGGTGTTTTTTTTTCTTGTTCGGGGGTGTCAGGGGCGTTGCCTGTTACGTCGTTTGGGTTATTGGGCTACCTTGTTGAACGCATATCATTATATTTCACCATTTTTTCTTTATTTTCCAAATATAATTAATTAGTCCAACGAACCGTTCGGTACATAATGCGTACCGCGTACCGAACCGAAAGCCTCGTACCGAACGGTTCAATACGAATACGCGTATCGTTACACCCCTAGTCACCATACTTGGCTGAATGTCACGTCACTTTCTTACTGGATGAAGGACCATTACCTTCATCTCAACCTTGCCAAGACAGAACTGCTTGTGGTTCCAGCAAACCCATTGTTTCATCACAATTTCACAATCAAGTTAGGCACATCAACCATAACTCCTTCAATAACAGCTAGAAGCCTTGGAGTTATGATTGATGATCAGCTGACTTTCTCAGACCACATTGCTAAAACTGTCAGATCCTGAAGATTTGCTATATTCAACATCAAGAAGATCAAGCCCTTTCTTTGGGAACATGCTGCACAACTCCTTGTTCAAGCTCTTGTTCTGTCCAGGCTGGACTATTGCAATGCTCTCTTGGCAGGTCTTCCAGCCAATTACAATTAATCCAGAATGCACCAGCAAGATTAATTTTTAATGAGCTGAAAAGAATACACATCACACTTATTTATCAATTTGCACTGGCTACCAATAGAACAGATTATCTTACATACACATACGAACCTATAATGAAGAAATAAAAAGCAAAATACAAAAGTTATCTAAACAAAATAAAATATAAGAAAAGAGAGAGATGGTGACAAGAAAAAGCTAATGACCAAGAACAATTAATACAAAGAAGTCTAAAATCAAGAATGCAGTATTAATGTTGACAGTGCTGAGTTGTCAGTAACCATTTTTTAAGAGTAAACTGATAAGGACCATATGTATCCACTCTTCTTGTTGTTGATGGGATGAAGTTCCATTCCAGCTTTGACTGCTCACTGAGTAAATTTACATTTTCTGAGTGGAATAATACAGTCCCCTCTTTCCCTACCCCTTGAGGACCAATTAGCAATTTTTCTAATATTCGCTAACTAGTCAGGCTTTGTATAGTCTTAAACATTAAACACATATCTACATATTTGATCAGGTTTTCCCAAATTAGCAAGTTATACTTTTTGTTAGTATTGAGCAATGATGAACCAATTTCTTATCAAGACTATTTAGAGATAATGTTATACAAAAACTCCAGTGGTTTCAGAGTAGTTACAGTATACTAGCACATACATATGCACATACATCAAAGTGGACTCTGATGACATATCATTAATAAATCTAAAGTTTGACAGACTAAATTTGACTCGGTTACAGACCTTTAAATCTGAGCCTTAAATGAGAGTCTGGAATCAGTCATAACACTGAGGTACTTATATTCACATACAACTGGTGGATGGAAGATTATTAATATACAATGTGAAAGCAATAGACCCAGAATAGAACCTTGGGGAACGCCTGTGGATATACTTAGGGGGCTGACGTATAATTCTGTATTCTGACATACTGTGAGCGACCTGACAAATATGATTCAAAACATCTGAGAGTCTCTAGAGAAAAATTAAAACCTAATAATTTAGACATAAGACTTCTGTGGTTTGCAGGGTGGTCAAAATGTGTGTGTGTGTGTGTGTGTGTGTTTACTCACACAAACAGTTTCCTCTCAGTGATGAAGAGTTCAGCCGAGGAAACAGAACTGAAGCACTGATTGGTGGTGATGAAAAAGAGTGCACCCATCCTGAAACACACACACACACACACACAAACACACTACTGTTAATAGAAAACCACTGGAAGTTTTTCAAAACATATGAAAAACTCAAAGTTGCAACACAGTATTATTCAGTAATTTTATTAGAAAACACCAGGCTGAAAAGACTTAGCTTCTGTTCATCAGACCTGAATCATCTGAATCACTTCTAATTCAAGCAGAAATGATTCATCTTACATAAATACTGGATGAACATGTTTCCAAACCTGTTCTGAATGCCGCTCGAATTCTTCTCCACTCCAAAAAATATGGCCCCAACAACCAGAGCCAGGAAAATCATCACTCCAATCTGGAGAAACAAGACTCAGATTAATATAGAAATATCAGCTACAATGTAAAACTTTCTTTTAACATTTAATTATATATAAATCTGTATATTTTACAAATCAAAAGATATTATACAGATATTATATATATTATACAAATATTTTGCTTTGACATTTAAAAATACATGAATAAACTTTATCAAATTGCAATATTTTCAGTGTTGCTAACATTAATATCACCAGAAAATTAATCTCAAATTTATTGTGAATATTTAATAAACCGAACAGAATTCATATCAATCTATGACTAGAATTATCGAAAATCTCATAATTTTGAAAATAAAACAAAATATAACTCCTCTTAAAATGAATAAATATTTTATATTCATCTATAGGAGTTATTATATTTCAATAAAACAAATAAAAACGTTTACTTGAAACTATCTTTAACTAAGATAAAAAATTATCTTATTTTATTTTATCTAGTTGACAAGGAAACATCAAATTTTCATTTTGTTTAACTCGATGTACAATAATAACTACAACTAAAAATGTAATATAAATATTTATAGACATTTAAATAACAGAACAAAAAAATACATGACAAAAACATAAAAATTATGAAAACGTCTCGGTTAGTTGTGTAACCCATGTTCTCCGTATAGAGAATGAGACGCTGGGTGGTAAAAATAATTTAACAAGACCTGGAGCAAACTCCATGCATGACTCCGTCACAGAGAGAGCCTGCAAATCTAGACTGTACTTGATAGAGGCTATTGCCAACAGAAGGATCACTTTATGCTAAATTCACTCTACAGGATTTTAAACCAGATTTAAGCCAGATTTGCAAATGAGCTCAAAACTCAGCAGGTGATTGATGCTCTGCAATATTTATGTGTGAAATACACAACGACACATCAAAGAGGCTCACTGACGCATTCCCAACATTTTGCCGACGGCAAACAAATATCTAGAATGCCAAATATCTGGACCGGTCGACTGACTTGTGTCACCAGTGTCGTGACAAGCTAAAGACACTGAAAGAGCAAGGCATGGATAGAGCTCACTGGAAGAAAAACTACAGCAGCAACATGACTTCAAGAAATGTTTGGACAATAAATGGAGCAAAATTTTTCATCGAGCAAACAGCTTGCAGCACTAATTTCTTCCCGACATCCATTTTTGAATAAACGACTCCTGTTTCACGTGTTGTTTCTCGTCATTCCAGTTCCAATTCTCGCATGTGTTTTCGTGACAAAACCTGGTTTGCAGAGTCGTTGGGTAACAGAGTTGTCGTCAGCTTGTGTAGTGTGTAACCCCCGGTTGCGGATCAATTACACAGAGTCACGTAATGTGAACAACACAACAACTTAAAGACAAACAATCAAGTCATGTATTCTGAATAGCACAGTGTTCCGCCAACTTTTGAAGTCATGTAGTGTGAATTTGGCTATAAGGGTAAGGATCCAGTCCAGATATTTGGTGTCTTTGGTGGTCCTTGGCCCTCCTGCCATCAGTCTGAAGGTCTGGGTACACAAGATTAGGGTGAGCCAGTTGCCCAGGTAGTTGAGCACATGGATGCCCTAGTGCCTCAGTGGGGCCAGAGCAGCATCCATGTACTTTGTGAACACCCATGGAGCCGAAGCCAGACCAAAAGGGAGAACCCAATATTGGGACGCCTTTGCCCCAAAGGAGAACCTGATCTGCCTCCTGTGTCACTGAACAACCGGAGTATAAAAATAACCTTCAGGTCTTCTTATCCAAGCACTTCAGAGAAATAGGGAGGCTCGTCTGCTCACTCTACATAGCCTTGATCTCAACATCCGAAACCCAGGTCATGGATTCACAAAAGGCCTCAGCAGCCGATGTGTTAGCCGAAGTAATGGACCGGAAGAGACAAGAGGACTCCTTATCAAAGACAGCAAGCCTCACAGAGAGAGTTTCGTGTCTCTTGTCTACATAAGACTCACCAAGACATTTCACAAACTAGGGCTGCACAATAAATTGCATGCAAAATTTAAAATTTGTGCATCTTGTCAGTAAAGCCGGTTCTGTAATCAGTGGTAAATCTCCAAAACATGCGCAAAATATGATTGTGGTTTTTCGCAACTTTGTCAGTGAACAATGGCTCTGTGTAGTAAATGCTAATCCATACATTGCCCCCCGTATCGAAAATGTATCGACCCGTGACATCGCTGTATCGTATCAAACTGAACTTTGAATTTTGTGAACCGTTACACCCCTAAATAAAATATTCTTTTTAATTTCAGTTGCCAAGGCAACATTGCCTATTTTCATTTAGTTTGAGTTGCTGGACAAAAATAAGAAGCTAAAAATGAAATAAAAAAGCAAAATAATTATAAAAACTACTAGTATCTCAATGTTTCTAAAATAACATTATGTTGTGTGTTGTTAAATTATTAAAATATTACCTCAAAACAACAGAGGGACTTTAGTTTAACATTTCAGCTCAAAGACTAATAGAAAATTCTGTGAAAGCCTGATGTAGATGCAGGTGCTGAGTCTGACCTGAGCGAATGAGGTCTGTGGGTTCAGCATGAGGTTCTTGAAGGTTCTTTTGAGAACCCAGTTGAACTGGTGGCAGAAGGATGTGCTGTAGGTGATGGTTCTGGATTTGGGTTGTTTGCTGTAGTCCCGTCCCTGAACAATTCGCTCTAACTCACTTTTAGTCAGTTTGTAATTGGCACTGTTCTTGTATTCTTCCACCAAACGGTCCTCGATGCCCTTCAGAGATGAACTCAGCTGCTCCTCGTCCAGTTCTGACACACACAAACAAAAACCACTAACATACCATTCTCGGTCAGTGATGATATCACCAGCTAAAATGAACTAAAACTATTAAACATTCCTATTTAAGCTGAACTAAATTCTGAAAGTTAGATGATAACTTCTAAAACTAGTTAAAACTCTAACTGTAAGTTTCCGTCATAGATGTTAACAAAAAAACAAAAACGTAAAGGTACATCTCTTTTCAATTTTAAGATGTCATGACTATATTAAGTCACGATTACAATGTCTGGAGTCATGCCCATGAAATAATTGATAGATATTTCATTTGTACGGCTATAATCCCACCAATGTAACATAAACGTTGATAGCAGCAAATTGACCTTTATATTGAGAAAACAATTACAGGTGCTGGACATATAATTAGAATATCATCAAAAAGTTGATTTATTTCACTTATTCCATTCAAAAAGTAAAACTTGTATATTATATTCATTCATTACACACAGACTGATATATTTGAAATGTTAATTTCTTTTAATTCTGACGATTATAACTGACAACTAAGGAAAATCCCAAATTCAGTATCTCAGAAAATTAGAATATTACTTAAACCCATGTCTTGCATACGTCTGTGTGTAGTGGTTCTTGAAGCACTGACTCCAGCTGCAGTCCACTCTTTGTGAATCTCCCCCACATTTTTTAATGGGTTTTGTTTCACAATCCTCTCCAGGGTGCGGTTATCTCTATTGCTTGTACACTTTTGTTCCACCACATCTTTTCCTTCCCTTCACCTCTCTATTAATGTGCTTGGACACAGAGCTCTGTGAACAGCCAGCCTCTTTTGCAATGACCTTTTGTGTCTTGTTCTCCTTGTGCAAGGTGTGAATGGTCATCTTTTAGACAACAGTCAAGTCAGCAGTCTTCCCCATGATTGTGTAGCTTACAGAACTATACTGAGAGAACATTTAAAGGCTTTGCAGGTGTTTTGAGTTAATTAGCTGATTAGAGTGTGGCACCAGGTGTCATCAATATTGAACCTTTTCACAATATTCTAATTTTCTGAGATACTGAATTTGGGATTTTCCTTAGTTGTCAGTTATAAACATCAAAATTAAAAGAAATAAACATTTCAAATATATAAGTCTGTGTGTAATGAATGAATATAATATACAAGTTTCACTTTTTGAATGGAATTAGTGAAATAAATCAACTTTTGATGATATTCTAATTATATGTCCAGCACCTGTATATAAAAAAGAAACTGCTGTACCCTCACTGTTGTTTATCAAGTTGAGAGCGACGGCGGAGGATTCTCCATTGATGACATCCAGGAAGAAATCAGCAGGGTTGTTATGAGGTTCACAGACGTATCCTGACACACACACACACACACACACACACATCAGTATCAGGACCTGACTGTTCATGTTTGTAAATGTGTGTTTTCATACCGATATGGCTGAAGTAATCCAGGGCATCTTGAGCCGGGCCGTGATACACCAGTCTTCCTCCCACCAGCAGTGTGAGGCTGTCGAACAGCCGGTAGATGGAGTACCGCGGCTGATGGATGGACAGGATGATGTTACGACCACTGTTCGCCATTCTGAACAAATTACAGGTTAAACACACAGGACAGTTAAAACACAGAATGGTGCAGTGCTGTAGGTAAATCTTACAACAATGCCAGTGTCATTTTCCATTCCAAAAGCTTTTTTTCATAATTTCTGAGTACATACAGTATATATATATATATATATATATGCCCTGATGTGATATTTTGTACAAACACACTTCTTGAGCAGCATGAGGACAGAGTTGGCTGTACTGGCGTCCAGGCCGGTGGTCGGCTCGTCCAGGAAAAGCACCGGGGGATCAATAATCAGCTCCATGCCGATGTTTGTCCTCTTCCTCTCTCCACCTGAAACACCACGAATCAGCTGCGTGCCCACCTGTAAAACCATTAATCATGATTCCCATTAGTAGATCACACAGATCAAATTCATCAAACTCAGATTAAATGCTTTTATAGGGGCTCTGTGGCACACACCGTTTCTCCTACAGTCACCAAAATTCATTCACCTGTAGATCTCATCAGCCAAACGACTTTCATGCTGGCAGTCAATGCCCTGCCCAACAGGAAGTCGGCCATGTTGGATTTTTTGCAATTTGACATACTCGTCCTAGAGTTTTCATCCGATCAACACCAAACTTGGTCAACTTTTCTTACGACACTGAGGATGCTAAATTGTGCCATGGTGAGGTTATGAATTTTTGGTGAAAAAAGGAAACAGGAACTGTGTTATATCGTCAGTGTGACGAGTGGAGCGGGGCCGAGAGCCGTGGGAACAGAGCGAGGCCAGTGGAGTGATTAGGAAATGAACAACACCTGCTCCACTCACCGGTCTCGAGTCCCACGGAGGAGAAGACAGCAGATAAAAATCACAGCACAATACATTTTCATACTAGTCAATATTTTGACGATACATTTTGAATCTTTATGTCTTTCTATTTTAAAGTCAGATATTTGCTCTGTGGTGAAAGTTGTAGAAACCAGACTGTAGTTTTAAACTTTTCTTTTGATCAGAACATGACAAACACTTCACGTTTTTAAATTCTTTAATCTTTTTTAGTCATTTTTCATTAACAAAATAAATATCTTGATAGAAAAATTAACGTCTTAGTTTCTGCATGTTCTAACAAGTGAAATCATGTAACAGGTTTGTGTTGATCACTCATATCTTCAGCACAATTTGCATTGCTCTTCCATACTAGCATACTATACATTTAAATCATGATAACCACAGTTAAAAACACACATATAGCACCTCAATACCACGATAAAAATGTAACTACATTGCTTCTGGGTATCTGTATGAAAACAGTAGTCTAAATACATTTAGTATAAATGCAAAAAAATATATAAATATATTCAACTTTATTGTCACTGCACATGTAAAGTACAATGCAACGAAATGCAGTTAGCATCTAACCAGAAGTGCAATAAGCAGTAAGTACAGAATATACAAGGTCTACAATATGTGCACTAACTATACAGATAAGTATTATGGACATAATTTACAGATTTGAAATAGTATCAGCATGATATAAAGATAGGTTTACTATGAACATACTAAACTTAAAGGAATGGGCTCAGCACACAGCCCTGTGGTACGCCGGTGTTAAGTGTGAAGGTGGTGGAGTGGGTGTGGCCTGACCGAACATGCTGAGGCCTGTTGGTCAGAAAGCCTATAATCCAGCTGCAGAGGGAGGTGTTAATGTCCAGGTCTCCAAGTTTTGTGGTCAGCTTGGAGGGAATGACTGTGTTAAATGCTGAACTGAAGTCAACAAACAACATCCTAACATACATGTTGTTATGGTCCAGGTGTGTGAGTGCAGAGTGCAGCACTGTGCATACTGCATCCTCTGTGCTCCTATTTCTGGGCCATCTGGGCCAGCAGCCTTGTGTGCGTTAATCCGGCTCAATGCAGTGTGGACATCTGTGGAGGTGAGTTTGAGGGGTTGGTGGTCTGCTGAGTGTGTGATTTTGGTGGCCGTCTCCTTGCTCTCTCACTATTGAAGCGAGCATAAAAGTCATTTAGCTCATTAAGGAAGAAGATGTACGTGACCGCTGGAATAGAGTTGCTTGACTTGTAATCACTGATGATCTGGATGCCCTGCCACATGCGTTGGGGGTCAGAGTTTGAAAAGTGTTCCTCTACCTTAACTTTGTAGCAGTACTTGGCCTTTTTGATGCCCCTTTTCAGGTTAGCCCTGGATTTACTGTAGGCCTAAAAGCAGTGTTGCGGGCTTTCAGCAGGAGTCGCACCTCCTTGTTCATCCATGGCTTCTGATTAGGGTATGTTGTCATCTCCTTTTCTGTTATTACACTGTCAGTGGTGGTGTTGATGTGATTCAGTACAGAGGAGGTAGAGATGTCAATGTCCGTGTGAGAGGGATTAATTAGAGTATGGTACCAGGTGTCTTTAATATTGAACCTTTTCACAATATTCTAATTTTCTGAGATACTGAATTTGGGATTTTCCTTAGTTGTCAGTTATAATCATCAAAATTAAAAGAAATAAACATTTGAAATATATCAGTCTGTGTGTAATGAATACATATAATATACAAGTTTCACTTTTTGAATGGAATTAGTGAAATAAATCAACTTTTTGATGATATTCTAATTATATGACTAGCACCTGTAGATCATTGAATCTCTTTAGACCATTATCATCTCTCTCAAAAATTACTAATTGAAATTGTTCCTATTTAAAACTTGACTCTTCTGTAGTTAAATTGTGTACTAAGGCTTCTAGGCCGATATGGCTAGGAACTATACTCTAATTCCGGCTTAATAATCAAGCAACTTTGCTGATCGACTGAATGCATTTGAAAACTGTAAAACACAACTGTCTGAAGAAGTCATTCTGATGAAACATGCTTAATTTTAATAAATTTCCGATGATCAGGAAGCTGACAGAAAACATAAAACATTTCAACTGACAGAAGACAGCTGTAATACTAAGGTTGTCCAATAGATGAAGTTTTTTCTCACTTTCCATCAGTTAGAATGACAAATAAATTAATAGAATAAGATGATTTATACTGTACTTTAAATATTTTTAGAATCTAGCGTCAGATTCAGTTCTAGCAGGTCACGTTAGTCAAGCTCCAATAGGGATGCGACACTTATCACAGCACTCGTATATAAGGTCCTTCAGTATTATCGCCAGCTTCAATAGCTAATTAAATAGCTAATTAAATGGCAAATTTGGCATCATCTTCACTAGAAATCGGGAATTTAGAAAGTGGAATTAGTTTCCCACAGTTTCAAAGCTGCATGTTTTACTATCTTGAACGTCTTTACAAGCTACTTTCCTTTTAATGCTCTGTTATTGGCAACATGTGTGTTCCTAAGGTTATCCGCGTTGCTTAAGCTCATTTAGTTGGAAATGTGCGAAAGCATAATTAGATAGTGAAATTGCTACCTATCAGATATTGCTTCTAGCATGATATTAATAAGGTGTGAAGTTTTATTAACGTACACTTACCCCAACCCTAAACCTACCCTTACAGTAGGATAGATACAGTGTTGGTAGCTGTGATGAATGAAATGGGGCCGAGAGCTGTGGGAACGGAGCAAGGCCAGTGGAGTAAGTGATAATGCACAACACCAGCTCCAGAAAGATCTCCAGATCGATAAAAGGAGTGACGACAGTGCAAGACGAGAGACCACTGTTATTGGTGGCACACTTGTTCCTAAGCTATCTAGTTGTTATTGGGAACATCTTGCTGTTGCTGAAGCTTTTCAGGTTTGGCGACATACTCATTAGGTCATCTGGTTCAGGGCTACGTGCTTGTGGCTATGGCTTATGCGGGTTTTGGCAACATTCTTGTTTCAATGGGTAAGGGCTACATGCTTGTTGCTTAAGGCTTGAGATTGTCGCTGTCATTTTGTGTCCGTGATATGGCATATGGTTTTGATTTGGGGGATTATTACTGCTCTCCCTGCTCTTATCCAGGGAGTTCTAGCCCAGAAGAGAACTATACTGCCAATCCAAACTGTATGTTAATTGTCAGTCATCTTTGACGATAGTGGTCCTGACAGAATTATATATATATTACAAATGCTTATAGATCATTCAAATCATATATATATATATACACTTCCCTTTCTCTCTCTGTGTGCATGTCTGTTTCACACACTTGCTGTTGAAGAGTAACCCTTTCATTGCTGTAGCTCAACACCCAGACTGCTAGAGGGTTACATGCATGCGTTTTGCTGATGACCCTGGGCTTGGGCCCGCCATCGCTGCATGCACCTTTTTTTATTTTTTTACTATGTTTTTATTTAGATACACTTTTGGAGAGGATAAAACACTCAAAAAGTATTCAGACAGAAGCTGCATCTAAACTAAAAATTGAATTCCCCCCAAAAAAATTTTGGAATTATTACTAATCAATTCATAAACAAACAACATGGGAATAGTTGTAAGTTGGAGTCGATTGCACATGTAGTCTGTGGGATGAATGTGTGTTTGGTTTGTTACCCGTGAATCGGCCACTTTGCTCAATCCCAGCTCCTGAATGAGTCTCTCAACCTTCTCATCTTTTTCTCGCTGACGAATCGACTTCGGGAGCCTTAAAGCTGCTGAGAAACGCAGATTCTCACGAACCGTCAGTGTCCCCATGACCACGTCATCCTGCAAAAACCACAAAACACACAGTCCAGCTCTTCTAATTGTAATCAGCAATCCCACAATTCCCTTGGTCGTAATACATATTTGACAAAATAACAAGTGTTAAGAGAGTCAAACATGACGTCTAATGTGTAAGTTCAGCGTTTGTGCTCCAGACGTGAGGAGAAAATCCTGCTACTGACTGTTAACTAAGTGATCAGAAGAAAGGAAATGTAGTAACTGAGTGTGTGTGTGTGTGTGTTATACCTGCACTACGTATCCAGACAGACATTTGAAGTTTGGAGGCTGTGGAGCTCCGTCTATAAGAACCTCTCCAGAAAGACCAGCAGGATCCTTACGAGCGGCCAGAACGTCCAGAAACCTGCAGTAAAACACAAACATTATACAAAACATTTTTTTCATTATTATTATTACACTCAATATTTATTATATTATAGTATTTTTTATATTATTCTAAATACATTTATTTATTTTTTATTTATTTAATTTAAATTATTAAAATGTATATTTTTTTATTTTAAATGCATTACATCAATGAATAAAATATACATAATATTTAAAAATCGACATAAAAATACACACTTCCAATTCGTTTGTAATTATTTTACATTCTAAATGTATAAAATACAATTTATCAATGAATAATAATTATTGTGTAAAAAAAAGAAAAATCATTTATTTTAGATAACTAAAATTAATTCAGATTACTTTATGTGTGCATTTCTGAAAGTAAAATCAATAAAGAACAATTTGAAAAGTACATTGTTACAATATTTACGCTCTAAAAAAAAATAAAAAAAATATTTTAAAAACTTGAATAATTTGTCGGCCTCGAGTTTGAATCTTCGTGTGTGAATAATCACATCAGTATATTGTTCCGAAGTTGTTCAGTTGCCAGATAACAAAGTAGAACAAATAAGTCCATACAAACATAAATAAGTCAGCATATTATAATAAAAAATGACAGGTATGAATAGGAATACAACTTTATTATTATCATTTTTATATTTTAAATATATTAAATTAATTTATTAATAATTAAAAATAATCATGTGTGTTATGTTCGGCTCTTACGATGATTTCCCGCTCCCAGTCGCTCCTAATATTGCATTCAGTCCCAGCCTCATGATACCACTAGACAAAATAACACAGAATTACATCATAATTATAATCACCACGTTTAATTAGCATCACATGGTCACATAAATCACAGCCAAACACACAGGATTCTGGATGATACTGGATGAGCCTCATTCTTTTGGCAAGACATTTTTCTTGTGCGTGACTACAGGACAACAGGAGAAAAGATGTAAGTGTTCACATTGACATGCTAACCTACTAATGCAAGGTGACATCAATCATATTCATGAGATGCGGGGCCGATCATCTGCACTCATGTGTCAGACTGATACCGATCAAATAATTACACGAGTTCGGACGAGGAAATAAACCTCCGCAGTCACGCACACTTACACAAGCAGCTGAGCGCACATGGACAACCATGGGTTAATGCTCAAACTCACCCAACAACCTCAAGCACACAAACACTGTATAAGGGTCATGAACTATACTTTATCAAACATTATTTTAAACAACATTAAAAACATATATAACATTTAGTATATTAGATTTAAGCATGTATTATATGAATAAAATAATATATGTTGATAAATTAAATTACATATTTATTAGCAAATAATTATTAATATTTTAATATAATATTATTTAATAACAGTCACAGTCATGCCCTTATAAAATATTTAAATAAAATGTACTTAATTAAAAAAAAAATTATAATAATATTTGATAAATAAAGCCCCAAAAAGTCAAACGTTTCTCATTTTCATGTAGTCTTACTACTAAAATAGCTAAAACTGAAATAAAAATGAATACAGAAATATTCATATAATTGACAAAAACACAACAAAATCACAAAAGCTTTAATTAAAATTAGAGCGAAACCAGAAAACTAAAATAAAAACAAATTCAAAAATATGAATAAAAACTGGAGATGCACTGATCCTGTTTAAACGTCTGATTTAGGCATGTGTGCATGTGTTGTGCAGTGACTGTCAATCAACATGTAATGTAACCAGGTTATGAAAGTGTAACCATGCACGTGTGTCTGAGTGTGTGTGTGCTTGTATAATAATGCATTAACATGCACGCAATGCTGAAGCACGTGCAAACGTTTTTTTTAGGCAGGTCATAAGAGTTTGTTGAAACATCTCCATTCTTCCTCCAATCGGAAGACACGCACACTTATGCTCCCTGACCTACAAACTCACAAACATCACCTCTATTTCTTTCTTTATAGCAAATAATGAACATGAGCTTCATGCAGAGGCTAAATATCTGACTGTTCCTCTCGACTCCATGTTTTAAGCGGGTAGAGTAGATGAAAGTCGAGGCAGAAAACAAGTCTGAACATGAGATCTGATGCAGTCCTGCTGGTCACCGGATGAACACTAAAATAAACTACATTTTTTAAAGCAACATGTTCAATCATAATAAATCTGATTCTATGACAACTACATTAATAATTACAGTCAAGATAAACCTGCTAAAGTCCTTTATAGAAAAAAAGCATGAGTATTACTATAAAAACATTAAAAAAAAAACATGCAAAATCAAGTTGTTTTAAGTATTATTGAGACACTAAAGATATTAGAGTTTGTGTTAACATTTATTTTTATTTGCAGTACTATATAATATTTTTTATTATTATTTAGCTTTTATTTTATATTCTCTGTTTTTTTCACTCTGTTAATATTAATTTTAGTTTAAGTTTTAGGAATTTTGTTGTGCTTTTCTCATTTTCATTTTTTTTATATGCTATATAGTTTTTAATTCACATTTGTAATATTTAATAATGTACAAACATAAATGATACTTTATTAAAACGTAATTTGTATTCTTATTTTGAATTCGTTTTTTTTATATATATTCTGTGCATTTTTATTTTAGTTAAAGTTTTAGTAATTTTATTGTTGTGTTTTTGCTATTTAAATTTTTTTTTGTGTGTCTGTAGTTTTTATTAGTTTTAGTTTGAGGTATTTCAGTACATCAAGTTAAACATTTGAAACTAGCTGAAATAATGTTTCTTTTCTTTTTTATATTGCATTTTATTTCAGTTAAAGATGATTTTTCTTTTAAACAACTGTTCATTTTGTTAACTGTAATAACATGCATACAAAAAATACCTCAAATATGACAAAAACCTGTTCCACAGTAACACCACAGTACTGTTATACTAGGGTGCTTCCAGAAACACCTGAAACATGAATATTGTGATCAAACAGCACTAGACTCACTTGAGCTCGATGAGGATGTTCTTCTGCGTGACCTTCCTCTTGCACAGGAAGCCGCTCTTCATCTTCACGCTGTAGCTGATGTTGTGGAAGCTCATGGTCGCTCCTCGTCTGGGCGATGAGAAGGACATTCTGGTGGACACCGGTGTCCTGGACTGATTGTTGTTTAGATCTCCAGTCATCTGAACAGCCGTGTCTGCCATCACAACCCTGACGAACAGAATCTATCAGCGGTCAGACGACATGAACTCAGTAAACCATTACATCAGGGCACACACAATCAGGTTCATCTGGAAGTTTCGGTCCGACTGCAGAATCTCAATACACCTGATCAACTTAATCAAGATCAAACATGAACCGCTTCTGAACAGGTAAAAACGTTGTTGAAAAAATACTGTCGTAATTTATTGTAAATAATAGATTGCTTTTGTACCTTCTTATAGTAAAGTAATAAATACATACATTTTATTTTAATTTAATTTATAGTAAAGTGCTTGGATTAATTTGTTGGTAATTCTATAGTTGCTATGGTAATATAAACAAATGACCCAATACTGTACTGTTTTCTACAGCTATAGAGAATATTATACTACAATACATTACAGTTAGCAAAAACGGTAGTATAATACAGTATTACAGTTTATCAGTTCACTACAGTATAAGCTGTAGCATTCATTAATAAAGTGTCTTAAATACTATTACATATACCGTATAATAGACTTTACTATAGTATGGTTCAAAAACACTAAAGTATATTTACTGTAAATTACTGTAGTATTTTTTTAATGTGCAGAATCACTACAAAAAAAACCATGACAGCGAAAAATAACAAATTTAATATTTAACAAAACAATCAATCTTGTTTTGATCGTAAAAATTGGGTAAATAATGATTAATGGTCTATACATTCATGTATAGGTCATCCTTTATTAATGAATGCTAGAGCATATACTGTGGTGAACTGATAAACTGTAATACTGTATTATACTTCAGTTTATACTACAGTAGTGTATTGCAGTATAATATACCCTATAGCTGTAGAAAACAGTACAGTATTGAGTAAAGTAATCTGGTTATATTACAATATCAACTATATAATTACCACATCAGATTAATTCAAGTACTTTACTATAGTATGGTTCAAAAGCACTATATTATTTGCTATAAATGAGTAGTTTTGTTGCACGGCTGATTGAGAGAAGCTGTATTTCCACTCACCTGAAGCAGAGGGGATCTTCAGCGTGTCTGTGAGGGTTGTACAGGTGTGTGTGTGTGTGTGTGTGTGTGTGTGAGAATGAGGTTTCAGAAACACACGAGGCGTGGCACACAGTAACCGGAGTCACGCTTCAGCGTTTATTCATGTGAACATCAGTATATCTTGACATTACCATCATTGCACCTCCAGCTTTTAGAGAGCTGACATCATCTCCCTTCATGGAAAAGATTTTAAAATATATCCAATAAGAATTTCATGATGAATGTGTATTTCTATTATCACTTATATAGTGTTCAGTTGGCATTAAAATAATCAGTCATCATTTAGGTTTATTAATAAAAGATTACAAATACATTATTCATAAGAATATTTCTTATATATATATTTTTCATTTATTAATGCAGCAAAGATCAATATTTATATAGTCTACATGAACATATCTAACAACAGACCAGTACTTTATTGAAAAATTATTACCATTCACGCATTATTAAAACTGATCTTAACACATTAAAATAATTCCAGTGATGTTGATCAGAGAAATGACATGAACCAAATAATAAACCTTGCCATTTCTTAAACAGAACACAAGAAAAAAGTATGAAAGAAAAAGTATTAAATTATGGCTCAATCAAATACAATAAAAGCAGCGGAAAACAATTGTTTAAGATGTAAAAATGTCCATCTTACTTTTCTTCTCAATGCAATGAAGCGAGGATGCGGTGCGCCAGGTCTTCCGGAAGCAGAAAAGGAAGAAAGCACCAGGCCCAGATCGTGTTACACCAGCTGGCCCCCATCTTCACACAGATCTTCAACAGATCGCTGGAGCTGTGCGAAGTCCCTTCATGCTTCAAACGCTCCACCATCATCCCCATCCCAAAGAAATCCAAAACTACAGGACTAAATGACTACAGGCCTGTGGCTCTAACGTCTGTCGTCATGAAGTCATTTGAAAAACTGGTGCTGGCCCACCTGAAGGACATCACTGGGCCCTTGCTGGATCCTCTTCAGTTTGCCTACAGAGCAAACAGGTCTGTGGACGATGCAGTAAACATTGGACTGCATTATGTTCTGCAACACCTAGACAGACTGGGGACTTATGTGAGGATCCTGTTTGTGGACTTCAGCTCGGCCTTCAACACGATCATCCCAAACCTCTTCCTGCCCAAACTAAATCAGCTCTCCGTGCCCACCTCCATCTGTCAGTGGATCAACAGCTTCCTGACAGACAGGCAGCAGCTAGTGAGGCTGGGAAAATACACATCCAGCACCCGTACAATCAGCACCGGAGCTCCCCAGGGCTGCGTTCTCTCCCCACTGCTCTTCTCCCTGTACACCAACGATTGCACATCTAAGGACCTCTGTCAAGCTCCTGAAGTTTGCAGATGACATCACACTCATCGGCCTCATTCAGGACGGTGACGAGTCTGCTTACAGACAGGAGGTTAAAGAGCTGGCTGTCTGGTGCACTCTCAACAACCTGGAGCTTAACACCCTCAAAACAGTGGAGATGATCGTGGACTTCAGGAGAAACCCCCCTGCACTCCCCCCACTCACCATCATGAACAGCCCTGTGACTGCAGTGGAGTCATTCAGGTTCCTGGGAACCACCATCTCTCAGGACCTGAAGTGGAACATTCACATTGACTCCATTGTAAAAAAGGCCCAGCAGAGGTTGTACTTCCTTCACCAGCTGAGGAAGTTTAACCTGCCACAGGAGCTGCTGAAACAGTTCTACTCCACCATCATTGAATCCCTCCTCTGCACTTCAGTAACTGTCTGGTTCAGCTCAGCTTCTAAATCTGACCTCAGAAGACTACAGAGGGTAGTCCGGACTGCTGAGCGAATCATCGGTTCAACTCTCCCTTCTATTCAAGAACTGTACTTATCCAGAGTGAGAAAAAGGGCTGTCAAAATCACTCTGGACCCCACACATCCAGCACACTGCCTCTTTGAACTGTTGCCATCTGGTCGACGCTACAGAGCACTGAGCACTAGAACGACCAGACACAGGACCAGTTTCTTCCCTCAGGCAATCCATCTTATGAACAGCTGATAATAACGGCGAACACACTACACTTTATATTTATATACACATACACTTTATTTATCTAACACACATATTTAGCATACACTTAAATTTTGCACATAATATACCTGTACATACATAACTGCTTTTTGTAATATACCTGCCATAAAATTGTCAATTTGTATATTATCATTCCTTACCGACTTATTTGTATTTTTTGTATTTTATTCTTTTATTTTGTGATTTTTGTTCTATTGCTGTCATTCTGTTGCACTGCGGAGCTTCTGTCACGAAAACAAATTCCTCATAAGTGTAAACATGTGGCAATAAAGCTAATACTTCTGATTCTGATTACACAGCAATGGAAAAGAGATTTGAAACCATATGATGGTACAATGTCTCTCCTCTGTAGACCTATATATAAATTCATTTAACTAGCTGTTTAGTTTGGTATTACTTTAATAAACACACAAATGACATCATCTTGGCAAGCAACTGTGTGTCTCTCTCTCTGTGTGTGTTTAGGTTTCACATTAGAGCAAGCTTCAGTTCTGTCTCTTTATCTGTGGCCACACACACACACACACACACACATAAGAGAGTCCCGCCCACAAACACGCACGAGGAAAAGAAAGAAACGAAACTAAACTGTTTGTACAGTCCCTTTAACAGCGAGCTCCTTGTTCTCCATGCAAATGGCAGATGAACAGGACTCACGCGTGTTCTCCGTCTGCCTCCAGGACCTGCAGGAAACCAGCTGCCCTCGATGTAAACAGAATTCCTCACATGAGACAGACACACACTTACTGGTGGACGTCACTGGAGAACTCCAAAGAAAGAGGTGTCCCCAACATCACAAGCTCCTGGAGGACACCAACCACAAACATCATGACATGGTCTCGGCTGCTACAGAACGAGCGGAGAAACAGGTAAGAGAGAAGCAGGGTCGGTTTAAGTCCAATTGAGTTTTTAATATGCAATGCATAAACAACTGGTTGTGTGGATATGTTTGAGAATAGCCAGTTGCAGTTTGGTTAACAAATGGTATTTAGATGAGGGATTGTTGGTATGGACTTGGTTCCACAACCACAGAGTAGATGTTACTCAAATAAGACTTTGTTAACTCTTCCAAACAAAGACTTAATGATTGAAATCAATGAAAGACGATTACAATAAGAAAGATGATTGTTATTTTTGGCAATACACGTTTGAAGTTAGTCGATTGACTGGTGGGGTGAATATGTTTGGAGAACAGCCAGCTGCAGTTTGATTCACAATCAGGAATTTGGTGAGAGATTGATGTTACGGACTTGGTTCCACTTCTATAAAGCAGATGTTGCTCAAAAAAAACTTTGCTTTTAAAGGGGACATATGATGCTTTTATTTTTTAAGATCAATATTTGGTGTATTTGGTGTTACAGAATATGTTGACATGCTTTAATGTACTGTACATGATATTAGGTCTTCTATGTCCCGACTTTCTCAAACAGATCGTCTTCTACAAAGTCGCTGCTTCTGACAAGTCTGCTCTGATTGGCCAACTGACCCAGTGCATTGTGATTGGCCGAACACCCCAAGCACTCGTCAGAAATATAACGCTGATTCAGAAGTGCCAGATTATAGCAAAGTCGTAGCAAAGTCAGAATCACCTCCTCTCTGCATTACACAAATATTTCCACATAGTGATGTAGAGATGTTCTCCGAACTGCTCTAAGCCACACAGAGATGATTACGCTGGTCCAAAGTCAGATGACCACAGAGTTGAACCGGATTCAGGGACATTTGGAAGGTCTGGAAAAGGAGATCTCAAAGTTGAAGAGAAAGCAGTCCGAGGTGGAGCAGCTTTCACATACTGATGATCACATCTATTTCCTCCAGGTAAAAGCACCACCAGAACTGGAACACACCAAGACACTGTTTGAATAAATGCATTATTACAATCTTGAAACAAAGCTTGCATTATTTATGATCAACAAATGGTATCATCAAAGTCTTTCGGCTAAAGCTGATGTCGTGACTCAAGCTTAGGGCTTGTTATTAGAGGGTTGGTTATTTAATCCCATCACAGAGCAAACCATTTACTACACTACACTTTACTTAAAAAGTGGCCACCAAAATGACTTATTCTTAATCTGTTGTAGATCTCTTCTTCCCTCTCCTGATTATCTTCAAAACTTGTAGGAGGTCCAATCCCGCTGGCCGACTTCTAATGACTTCCAAAGCCTGACGACTAACCCCCAGTTTTCATTTGGAGAAGTGATCAAGTCCCTCACCTCATTAACAGCACATATAAAGGACATTTGGAGACTGGAAACAACCAGGATATTCTCAGCAGGTAAAAAAAGTTGTGTTTGATGAACAAATTTGGTCCACAAATGTGATTGCCTTAAAAAAAAAAATGTAGTTTAAAGTATAAGACCCATTTGTTACACTAATGTCATACAAGAACTAGACCATCCAAGAGTGGTTTACTGATGGATTGATACAAACCTTAAAGGTATATGATAGGGAAAAAATATGAAATTGTATGAAAAAATGCATTTCAATGCTTGTGCATTCTCACTCAAATGTTTTGCATGACCCAAAATAAACTTTGCATTTCCTCACAAACCTCCATGGAAAATGTAAAGGAAATGCAAAGGTTTTGTTAAGTGACCTCGAGGTTTATCAGAGGAACCAAAAAGCACTGAAACAGGATTTTCCCTCTAATCTCATATATTCTCCATCTCCATGACACTTTAGTAAATTGGAGGACAAATCTTACCTACAGAGTTTAACTCCAACCCTAACCAAACACCTGAAAAACCGAACCAAAGTGTTTACTAGAAATGTATAAGCAGGTGTATTTGATTAGGGTTGGGGCTTAACACTGCAGCCTTCGAAGGCCTGAGGGTCTTGCTTTAGGAAAGGGGTCTCCAAACTTACCCCTGGGAGGCCGGTGTCCTGTACAGTTTATCTACACCCCTAATTAAACACACCTGAACACGCAAGGTCTTACCAGACACTCTAGAAACTTCCAGGCAGGCCAGCTGAAGCTTAACCCAGGGCCGAGTTTGGAGACCCCTGCCTAATGGACTCTGGAGTACTCCACAGAACACTTGGGATTTACAAAATCCCACGTGTCCAACCTCTTGTGAAAAGGCCCGCAGATTCCCAAATAACCAATTCCAGAGTTTGGGAGCCAAATGCAAAAAAAAAGCTCTTTAGTGGACTTTGCTATCCTAGGAACTACCAAGAGTCCAGAGTTTTGTGACCTTGGGGAGTGTGATGGATTGTAGCGTGGTATAAAACTAGTTATGTACGCAGGAGCTTGACCTTTAAGGGCCTTATAAGAAAGTATTAATATTTAGTAAATGATGTGGAACTTAACAGGTCTTAACCAATCTGTTCTGTCACATCTCATGTCTCTTTAGTGACTGCAGAAAGATCCTCCTGCCACGAGAACCCAAGACAAGGGAGGACTTTTCATTATGAAGTCAAAAGGTACAACATGAAAATCCCAATCCCTTAAGATGTTTAGCCTTAGTACTGGTTTTGTTACCGAAGGATAATTAATTCACATTAAGTTACGTTTTGCATGCTAAGACAACTTACCGAGTTGTGAAGACCCAGGTATGTCTGCATAGACCGGTCTTGGGGTAAAGCTGGGATTTACTTGGGTTTGTATTTTCCCCTTGTTTCTCATTTCCCATCAGTTCTGGTTCCCTCGAGTCTGGACCCAAACACGGCCCTCTGTGAGCTGCAAGAAGCCGGATCACCGCAAGCAGTGGACAGACCCGAGAAAAATAAAACTTGTAGAAAACAAAGACGCATAAGAACAGCCGTAAGGAGAAGAAAATATCTCGTGAGGCGCCAGCAGTCCTAAATAATTAAGGTGGAAATTTGCATCTTGAATCGTAAAGAATAAAAATGTTTTCTTTAAATAAATCATGAAGGGAAATGGCATCATTAGTAGTGCAAAAAAAAAAAAATGTAATCTGGTAGTACAATATTTTTATTTATTTATTTGGTAGCTTGATGTTAAATGGATTATTTTATTTTATTTTTTAAAGGTACTGACATCGTTACACATTGCAAATAAGGGGGTTGCTTTTCAAACACGGTTCAAAACTTTAAAGGTTTCATTAACGGGAATTTAATTCTTGAAGTTCTCCTCCCACAGAACAGGAGACGAATCGAAGAGCGGCTCTTTTATTCACACGTTTTCAAACTTGTTGCACAGGTTTGAGTTCATCCCTGACTCGTGTGGTGGAAGTAAGACAACCCCAAGCTCAATAAACACTTCAACACAGACAAATGTTATCTCAAGGTGCTTTTAATGGTCAGCGGAGAGCCCAAAAGAAACAGATCATGCAGTATCTACAAAAAAATAATAATTCTGAAGAATGAGTGGAGAATTAGTGAGTATAATATACCCAGGACTTACTACAGTTCACAAACCAACGCTTGAAGTCTGGGAAAGCGCTCCTAGTTTGACATGCTTGCCAGATATTTAGTCACAGATGAGGTTTCGCTCAATGGAGCTGAAGAGAATATCTGCAACTAAAATCTGTCGATCATCCAATCATTCATCAGGTTATGAACACAATAACACAGCGTCTGCTTGTTTTCTCAATGAGCTTATGAACTCAGGCTTATTTTCCTATTCACAAACTCTTAAGTCCAGAGTAGGGGAACCGAAGCAGGTGATTTTAACATCAAACCTAAAGTAACGGTTCAGTAAAGTCAGATTTGAGCTTGAGACGGAGGCGTTAGAGACTCTAAACCCTACAGAATAACATCGTAAAGCACTCAATTCATCCCATGTGACTGGAAAGGAGCCTGTGGACCATTGAATTATTTACAAATATACATCATTCAGTTCCTTCACAATACCTCTCAGAAATTGCAATGAAGTTGATTGGTTTACAATGCCCAATTTCACTTTATTTGAAGCGTTTTTTGGTTCGAGGGAAATCAAATCGCGTCGAAGAGTATCTTGAACCAATTTCCCGATTAAAGTGCACATGGATGAGGGATGAGAGGGGGACGCGGGGTTAAAGAGAGATAGACACAGAGAAAAGAGCATCACTCTCCGGATCGACAGCAAGCCCTGAAGCCGCACTGCAGATTCTGACACCCGCTGGCCGTATCAGCATGAGGACCTGCAGAACCAGAGACAGTCATGTTTAGCTTTCAATTCATGCGCTGGAATCAACCCAGAAATAAAGCATACATCTAGAGCTGGAGTGGAGGGTCGTGGACACAGGAATAAACAGAAAACATGCTACATCTAGATAATAAAATGCAACTCAGCAATAAACTCCCATGCAATGCAATGCAAAGACAGAGTTCATAACAACCCACCCTTTACTTACCAAGATCCCGTCATACTTGGGACTTCATATGTGGATTTGTGTGCATTACAGTCATTTACATTCAGCAGACCGTTTCATACATTAATTACATTCATGTAACAAGGATTCACAAATGTTTTTATCAGCCAAGCACATTTAAGAATAAATATTAGGGATTTTAAGAGTATATATACACACACACACACACATACATATACATACATTCATACATATACTCGCGCACTCATATTTAAAAAAAAAAGACTTAAATATTATATTATTAATATTAATAGTATCTCAGATTTTGCCATTTTAGTAAGTAAAACTTTGATTTTGACTTCTTTGAAATAAAAAAATGCTCAATGAAAAATGTTACTATATTAATATAGTAATCTAAAAAATTTATATTAAAATAAAAAAATTTACATTTTTTTTTTTTTTAATAAAACATTACCTGGTCACTTTCTAACTTTTACTATTAACTATAAACTGCAACTTCTGCTTTAACTACCTTACTATTAAAAACCCGAAAATTAAGAGTTTTTTTTAAGAGTAGGATTAAAGGATCTAAAATATTGTCATGCAGAATAATATTAACATATGCTTCATAAATACTAATAATTAAGTTATATACTAGTAATATGCATGCCAATAAGCAACTAGTTAATAATGAGAATCTGGTCCTTAAGTTAAGGTGTTACTCATTATTAATATTCCTAGGTTGTCAGAAAGCCAGCAGCTCAGTTTAGACATTGTGTGTTGTGTGAGTGTGTGTTACCGTTGATGTTATCGCAGTAGTAAAAGTGCTCGATGTTGAGGGAGGGGCAAACGGACACCAGCTCCTGAAGCCCCGCCCCCGTGATGAGCAGACAGCCGGACAGATTGAGATGCAGCAGCAGAGGAAGTCCTCCACGCTGAGACAGACACCTGCAACACACACACACCTTCAGACACCGTCTTGATCACATTTAATATCACTGTATAAATAAAGGAACACATTTAATAGCATATTTGCATTCTCTGACGTATCGGATTTGTTTAAAGAATCAAGACATTTCTCCGGTATTTCCACTGACTCCTGAAACGGTGGCATTATGATGAGAAATCACTTACGAGAGAGCACTTATTTCGTACCTCAGGCCGAGATCTGTGATCTGATAGCATCCAGACAGGCTGAGGAACCGGAGTGCCCGATAGGCTCCTGATTGGTCAGTCCTGTTGTGACGCTCAGGGCAAGGTTCACCCTCAAACGAGCATTTAGTCCGAAACTCAACACTGCCCCCGGTGGCCTGGAGGTCACAGTGTGCTTCTCTCATAGTCCAGAGCGCCGTGTCAGATGTGCAGCAGGTCGAGTGACCACAGAGGGCCTCGCCCATAGAGCCGTACCGCCAGGGGGAGGAGCTAATACCAGTCCTGAAGCTCCGCCTCTGGCTCCTCCCACAGCAGCATGAATCGCCGCCTCCCTTTGGCTCTAAAATGCAGCCACGCCCGTTTTCCTGTACGGACACACCCCCTCGTCTTCTCCAATCGGCCGCATCCTCGATGTCAGCGAGTTTTGCCGGGTCGAGAACCCAGACGTGGGCGGGGCCACAGCCGGAGCCACGCCCACCAGGTCTCCGCTTGAAAATGAGATCCTGGCAACTGCGTCCCATTGGTGGGAGGGAACACTCGTCCTGGAATCTGATGGGAGAAGGCGGGGCTTTCAGCAGCTTGGCTCTACGATCCGGGCTGGGCGATGTCAAGTCGCCCAATCCCAGCGACAGGATCTTCAGTGTGCGGTCCGTGATTTTGTCGCATCCCGAAAGATCCAGCCGCTCCAGAGTACGACACACACCGAACTCCGCCCAGCTGGGGAAAAAAAAACGGAAAGTTTTAATATTCATTATTTCAAAGGAACAGTGTTGGGAAGGTTACTCTGGAAATGTTATGGGTGTCTCATATTTTAAAGCATCGCTCCACAAATGGGTTCGATAAAATCAGGGAGCCATTCTAACAAATACACATGAAAATAATAAATCAGAAGAAGAGCCGACCTGTCGAAGGCCGAGTCGGAGACGTCCGTCTGCGTGAGATCCAGGTGAGTCAGGTTTGGGCACAAACTGAGGATCTGTCGCACCTGGAACGACAAATCAGGGCATTTATCTACCTATTTATTTAAATGGCATTACAGCATCTAGGAATACATAAACATATAATAATAATACATATCTATACACACACACACACACACACACACACACACTTATTTTCTTATCAAATGAAAATAACTTTAAATAGTTCACTGAAGTATATTAACTATATTTCCGAAAAATATAACAATATAATTAATCCAGTATAATATATAAGAATTACATTTAATAATAATAATTTACAAAAACACAATATAATATCTATATTTCCTAAAAATATAGTAGTAGAATACATATAAAAGAATATAAAATGTAATAAATAAATTATATAATTCACATATAAAATGTTTTTAAAAAGTATTAATTCATTATAGTAATAAAAAATAATTAAAAAAATAATAAAAGCAGGAAATATCCTTAAGTCAGCTATTTTACAAAAACAATATAATAACGATATTTCTTAAAAATACAGTAATAGAATATAACATTTAATTTAATAATTATATTATATAATTCACAGATTAAGTATTAATTCATTCTATTAATAAATAATAATAAAAAATAATAAAAAAATAAAAGCGGGAAAATAGTCCGTTATCTTTCAAAAAGGTTTCATAATAGTATAATAGTGTAATAGTTCCTAGACATAAAATATAAGTAATATATTATTTTATAATAATAATGATGATTAGATTAGATTGCAGGTCACAAATTAAACCTTTTTTTGGGAATAAAAAAACATCTATAAACTAAATGTAATAATAAAGTATAACATTTAAAAGGACTAGTAAATATGGTTAACAGTTAAAGTTCTCCTACAAAAACAATGAAATATCACCATCACGTTAGCTCACAGATTACACCTTTATAATAACTGAACCATTATAAAACACTCATGAAACAAGCAGAACAATGTGTGTGTAAATTGCTGGTACACTTTCGGATTCATGAAAAGGTTTGTATTTAGGAAATGTCAGAAGTGCACGCTGAACAAACGAGGCGTGCCCCGTTGGGTGTTGTTCCTGGTGACCTCATGACCCCGCGGTCTGACATCAGAGGTACACACCATCTTACTGGAGACGGTGGAGCTGTAGGCCAGACTGAGCGAGCGCACGGAGCGACCGACGGAGGGCAGCAGGGTCTGGATCATCCCGTCCAGCAGCCTCTTCTCTCTCTGAACCGCACGGATGTCTGGAGACTCGTCCTCGTCCGCCGTCTCTGAACACACACAGAGGAACACACGGATGAGCTGCGGCCCCAGAGGATCATGGGAAGGAAAGCTCTGAGACTCACCTGATTCATCCACGTCTGCGTCCTCGTCCCACTCCTGATAGGCTCGTCCCTCGTCCTGAAGACTCTTCACCCAATCCTCGTCCGGCTCCTGGTCCGAGTCGCCCGGGGGTCCGCAGTAATAATCCCCTGCACACAGATCACATGCATCCCATAATGCAACATCATCTTTCTCATTTAAACTGGATTGAGAATGTTAAACAACTCGCATTATATTTATTTGAGCCTAGGCTATATATCTAGCACTAACTATTCTTAAAAAAATTATAATAATAAATAAAAAACATGCCCTTTTTAGACATGCACTCCATTTATTTCCAAACTCCTTGTTTTCTAAAAAAAAAAAATAAACTAGCTTTCCTAATCTTTTTTGTATTATATTTATTTGTTTACATTTATTATACAATTATCAAAAGCAAAACAAAAGTCTTCTAACAGTAACTTGATGTATTCTTTTATTCTATTTTAATAAAAAGTTTTCTTTTTATTCATTATATAATACAATAAGCTGATTGAGACGTCTTAGAGCACTTGCATATTGCTCTTTTTGTTAAAATCGTCTGCTAAATTACTAAATTTAAATGTGATAATGTATTCAATTCATTAAAGTTTTAGAATTCTGAAAGTATTTGTTATAGTTGTTTTTAATAACTTTCCAATTGTGTAATATGTTTAGGAAACACTGCTCTAAATAACTAACAGATCCAGGTGTGGTCACAAGAGGGCGACAAAGTGACAAAACTGAAATTTACAATATTTATGTTCTGTTTATTTATTTATTATCAGGTTACTGGTCTTATTGCTGAATAATGATGCATTTAATTACAATAATTTTGCTAAACACTGAGATCAAAATTATTAAAAATCACAGACTTTTTTAAAATGCTGTATCATTTCATGCCAAAAAATAAAAGTTGAAAATACAATGATCACTACAAAATTAATATATCACAAATCAATCTAACATAATATTAAAGTTCTTACAAAATAACTACAAAAAAAAAGTGTTATGCGATTTAAAAAATTAAGAAATATAAATTTAATTATGCATATTAAAGTTTATACATATATTTGAATAAATGTATAATATTTAATATCAATGACTCACTGACTTCAAAAGCGTCATGCATCTAATAAGCTTTTTAAAAAATATGTTTAACAGGTATTTTATGTATTTAAATATATATTTTTTTTATTATCTATATATAAATATATATTTATTCAAATAATAAACTTAAAATATGTTGCGCTCCCCTGGCTCTCACTGTGCGGTGTATAGATCAGATCAGATCTTGTCTGCGCTCCTGGTGTTCAGTGATGGAGCAGACAGGTGTAACGCACCTCGAGCCCAGCGGACGGGGTACAGATGTCTCCACAGGGATCCGGTCTTCACCACCTGAGACCAGACGCTGCACACCTGAGCGCAGCGACACAGATCCTCGGGTCCCAGGAGCCTGAAGATGCGCAGCAGCAGTTCCTGCGGCAGCACGGACACCGACGCAGACGCAGACGCTCGCCCGCCGCCCCGCTCTGAGGAACACAACACACAGCACAGATCACACCAGGGGAATTCAGACTTACTTCAGTGTGAAACACATTGAGAAATCAGAGAGGAACTCAAACATCCCATCAGTAACAGCACAGCAGGACCAACTCTGACCCTGGAGCACTAAACCAGTCAGGAGACTCAGATTTACTGAGGTCTGGTGTGTGAGGAGGACAATATTACAACAGCTGGAAACTGAGGGAGCAACAAACATCTGAATATTGAGAAAATCATCTTTAAAATTGTTCAAATGAAGTTCTTTGCAATGCATATTACTAATCAAACATTGAGTTTTGATATATTTACAGTAGGAGATTTACTGGAACATGATCTGTACTTAATATCCTAATGATTTTTGGCATAAAAGAAACATTCACAATTATGACCCATAAAATGTATTTCTACAAATACACCCCAGACTCGAGACTGCTTCTGTGCTCCAGAGACACTTACATTCAGACAAACATGTGTCACAGTGAGGACCACTGATGTTAGGACCGCGGGATTTAGGGAAAGAAAATGTCATTTCTAAGTTTTCTTAAAAAAAAAAAACATATACATATACACAGACACTTGTTTTAATAATTCCAATATTATAAAATACACTTTTATTATTAAATAATATATAATATTTAATTACAAATAAAAAAAACATTTATACAAAGTGGCATGTTTTTATTATTATTATTATTATTTCTAGTTTTACTGCACAATTATGGTAAAAATCATAATTATGATCCTTGTCAAAACTGAAATTGTCATTATATCTAATCATTTCTTTTAGAAACATGCATTTATCTGTATTAAATATTTTGTGATCACACAATAACAGTCACACCCTGAGAATAACAACATTATTACTACTAATAACACTAACTATTATTATAATTATTAGTGTTGTTGTTTTACTAAATTAAATATTCAACAAAATAAGAAACGTTACCAAACACTACAAATAATTACTATAGGTCTATATAAAAAATAGATTATTAAAATAAAATGATTGTTATTATACATTTAGTTATTTTGCAGACGCTTCTCTCCAAATACACAGCAGAACTGTTATAATAATAAAGACTATAATATCCTGATATCTCTTCAGTAGTCGAAGCTCTCTGGTGGATGTTTGTGATTGTGTGACGGAGCTGACGGAGTAAGAGCAGGATCTACTGTCTGTCATCGCTCACAGAGGAGGATGTGCGCTCACCGTCCTCGCTCTTCTCGTGGTGGGAGTACTTGAAGACCTTGTGCAGCTCCTCGGCGTGACTCCAGAGGTTCAGGTCCTTCAGCAGATCTGCAGCGGAGCTCCAGTGCTGGAGCATCACCTGACGCTTGATCGCCTTCAGCTCCTCGTACGAGAAGTACTCCATCAGCATGGGCTGGTACACCTGACACACACACACACACACACACACACGTCAGACACACACACCACTGCAGGCTCCTGTCCAACACTGGCGCAAGAACACAGGAAAAACTAACATCATTTCATCATAAAACACTTCTGCTTTGCACTTCTTAATAGTATTACGTTTATTTCTTGGTAATGCACATTTGACAGTAAAGCACTTGGGAGGCATGCAAAATGTACTTCAACAACAGTAATGTGCAAACGATATTTATATGAACAAAAAACAAAAATTTTTATATATATATATATATATATATATATATATATATATATATATATATATATATATATATATATATATATATATATATACACACACACACTACTCAAATGCACCAAGTCTGGAGTAATGATGCTGTAAATTCAGCTTTGATCACAGAAATAAATACTGGTTTAATAGATATTCACATAGAAAACAGATGGTTTCAATTTTAATAATATTTGAGATTTTCAGTTTATTTTTGATCAAATAAATGCAATCTTTGTCAGCAGGAGAGAGACAATAAAAACAAAAAAATTTTTTAATGTTGCCGACCCAAACTTTGGAAAGCTGGTGTATATTTTAGAAATAATTAAAAATTAAAACAATTAAAATATAACACTTCTCTCTGGTATTAAATACAAACATGATTAATATATTTGTAATAAAAGGCTCCTTATTTTTGCTGAAAATTTAATGAATTAATTAATAATTGATTGCTTTTAATATAAAATAAATTCATAGTGACAAAGCTAACAGAATTGTAGGATATGCCTTTAATATTATAGTATATAGCAAATATTATTTAAAAAATAAATAAATAAACAAGGATTCAGCTTACAGAATCATATAAAGACCTATGAAGTATTATTAGTTGAATCTCAGGAGATACTTTAAAATTAAAGAACAAAATAATGAAAAAAATTGAAATCCAAACAAATAAATAAAAAAATAAAAAATAAATGAAAATCGAAACAAATAAAACAAAAAATAAAAATCTAAACAAATAACAAAAAATGTAATTATTGAAAATCCAAACAAATAAAAAATAAAAAACAAATAAAATAAAGAAAATAAATAAATGAGAATCGAAACATAAAACAACAAAACAATTCAAATAAATAAAAATCCAAACAAATAAAACAAAAAAATAAAAAATAAAATTAAAAAAAAAAAAATAAAAATAAAATAAAAATCCAAACAAACAAAAATAAATCCTGACCAGCTGATATAACTGAGCGATGTAGGAAGTGTTGTGTGTGTGAGCGCGTGTGAAGCAGTGATGTTAATGAGAGCAGAGCTGCTGTGTGTGTGTGTGTGTGTGTGTGTGTGTGTGTGTGTGTGTGTGTGTGTCTGTGTGTGTGTCTGTGTGTGTATCTCAGTCTCACCTCCTCTTCCTCCTTCATGTGAGGAAGGAAGTCCTGTGTGAAGGCCTCCAGTCTCTCCTTCAGCTGCTGTGTGTAGTTCAGCTGCTCGTACTCGCTCTGAAACACACTCATTACTGAATAAACCAGACACACAGCCCTGATGAGATCTGCTCTTATTCTACGCTGCTGTTCACTGACACTCGATCTCTTCACTCTTAACATTTCCGGACAGGAACTCAGAGCAGGATTTCCCAATGCCCTGTAAATAACCCAGTGGAAAATTCCCAAAATTTGGCAAGTTTGGCCTTTTAATTACTTACAAAATAGTAATAATAAATTACAGCATTTTATCTTGTCGCCCAACTTAAAATATACATAATTTAATTTCTTATAATAATTTATATGTTTATCCATTATTATTTTTTAAGCTTTTCTCTGGCCATTTAAAATAAATGACTAAACTTTGTGTTTCTGACTTATTTTTTATTAATGTGTTATTTTAGCATTATCAAGTCTTTGAAATACTGCATCAGTTTTTATTTTTATATCTGTCATTTTATTTAAAATTTTAATTTTAATATTAGTTTTTTTTTTTTAAATGGTTGTATAGTAAACAGTAAAACTTTGATTAACATACATAAAGAATTAAACATCTAGCGAACTGAATAAATAGATTTAAATCAATTAAAATTAAAAAACATACACTAAATCAATAAAAGCTTGATTTAAACCAACAAATAAAAACAGAAAATAAAAATAATCCTAAATAAATAAAGAACTAAATGTAAAAAAAATAATTGAATACAATATTTGTTTAAATGTTTATATTTGAAAATAAAAATACAAACCAGACTAAAAAAATAAAGAATAAAACATTAAATATAACTTATTGGATAAATGGATTAAATAAATACAATGGATAATTAAAAGATAAAAACTACATAAAATTATGAAAAGAAATTGACAATTGATTTTTTTTTTAAATATCTTTTTTATATACATACTTTAAGTTTGCTATTTTAGTACAGCAGGTTAAATTAACTAACTACTAACCTTGGCCAAAATAAAACAAGTAAAAATAGATAAATAAAAATTAACTACATAAAAAAAAACTAAAAAAAACAATTGACAAAAACATATTTCCTAAATACATCTAATGTAGTTTTTGTACATATTTATGTCAGCTTTAGTTTATTTTATTATACCATAATCTAATGACAAGGAGAATTATTTCCTTGCCACGTTTTCTTTTATACTTTATTCTATTTCAAGTAACCGTTTTTTTTTTTTTTTTTATGGATTTAGCTTTAACTAACTATAATACAAGAGCCTGGAGCACAAAAGCAGTCTGAAGTCTCTGGGGTATATTTATAGAAATAGACAAAAATACACTGTATGGCTCAAAATCATACATTTTTTCTTTTATGCTAAAAATCATGAGGATATTAAGTAAAGATCATGTTCCATGAAGATATTTTGTAAAAAATTCCTACAGTAAATATATGAAAACTTTTTGATTAGTAATATGCATAGCTAAGACCTTAATTTGAACAACTTTAAAGATGATTTTCTCAATATTCAGATTTTTTTGCTCCCTCAGATTCCAGATTTACTAATAGTTGTGTCTCAGACAAATATTGTCCTCCGAACAAACCAGACATCAATGGAGAGCTTGTTTATCAGTTTAAATGACTGGCTTCGTGCTCCAGGTTTCACATAAACAGTGAGAAGTGCGTAAACAAGGTCTGACCACTGAACACACACACACACACACACACACCTTGACGCCGCGCAGCCCCTTCTCGAACAGCGACAGCATCTCCGAGAGCTTGTTATCGGCGTGCACGTGATACACGGTCTGACTGCGCTCCTGCAGCAGCTCCATGATGCACTCGTTCTCGATCTGCTCGTGCATCTTGAACTCCTGAAACGTGGCCAGGAGCGACTGCAGGAACGAGCGCAAGTCCCTGATGTTGGAGAAGTTAGTGTTGGACAGCTGTGGAGGAGAGGAACACACCAAACACAGCAATGAAGCATCTCTCATCCGTCTCAGAGAAAACAGGATCCAGTGAGCCGTACAGACTCGGGACTGTGAACCTGATGCATTTTTTTTTAGACACATAAAAATGTCTGTGTTTGTAGGACGGCGGTCCCTGATCGTGTGTGTGTGTGTGTGTGTGTGTAGCATCTAAACGATTGAGAAGATCAGCGTTACACTGCTATCAGAGGAGCATTAGTGTTATATTACACTCAGTCATGAGTTCAGAGACAGTCAACACTGCAGCTGTGTGTGTGTGTGTGTGTGTGTGTGGAGTCATCTTACACAATCAGGATGTGTGTGTGTGTCTCAGTGCAGGTTTCAAAGCTACACACACTCCATGCAAAACTTGTTCAATGTCGTACATATTCATCTGCAGAGCATAAACTACATTTAAAGTGCTTCAATCTCGAAAAAAATGATATTTGTAGACCACACAGACTGAATGTGGCGTATTTCACATCTGTGTTACATATTAATACACAGATTACAAGGTTCATATTGTGTCAGTAAATCAATAAATCGATCGAAAAGAAAGATTTCAGTATATTTCAACACGCAACACTTTCAGACACTGCGTAGTTCCGTGTGTCACGTGGGTTACGAGGAGTTTGGAGTGTTTATATTCGTGCTAGTCAATACAAAACACTTGTTTTAAAGATCTGAGATCAGAAATGGGCTTTAAATGCAACCGTATGCGAGTTATGATGATTATATGGCATTTGATAACGTGTTTTGAACAGATCTGAGATCAGAGATTCTTATTAAACTCTCATAGCTTCTGTCTATGGATACGAATGTGCTAAACTGTGCATAATATGTATAAATAACGATGAAATAAAGAGTTTGTGCTGATCTGAGATCAGACGGTTGTCAGACATACACATTAAACTCTGATGTCGGTGTATTAGCCGTCTTGCTAACGATTAGCGCTCCTCAAACACACCTTTTAACGACTTTAAAAACTCCCTCAGTGGGTAAAATAACAGATTAACGGATCAGACTCTAACCTTCTCGCTGTAGAGCCCCACCAAGTGCTTCATGCGCCAGTGAGGCCCGGTAAAAACATCCACCTCGTCGGGAAACGGAGACATCGCGCCTCCATTAGCTCCCACCGCGGACTGAGCGCGGGAAGCCAGATCCGGCGGGAAATATCCCTCCTCAGACGAACAACGACACAATCATCAAATAAATACAAATAAAACACAAACATAAAACAAAATAAACCGACATTAAACAAAGTCATCAAATAATTAAATAAATACAAATAGAATATATAATAAAATAAACCAACATTAAACACAGTCATCAAATAAATACAATTATAAAATTAAATAAACCGACATTAAACAAAGTCATCAAATAAATATAAATAAAATAAAGCGAAATTAAACAAAGTCAAAAAATAAATACTAATAATATAAAAATATAAAATAAAATAATCCGAAATAATCATAAATAAAATCCCATCACACAGAGGAAAGCAACAACAGCATAAACAAAATATCAAAATATATGTAATATTTAAAATAAACATCCTCCTCTGACCATTTTTAGTCAAATTAAAATCACAGACGTCAAATGATTAATCGTGACTAATCACATCCAAAATAAGTTTTTGTTTATATAATATATGATTGTATTGTATTATGCGCGCGCACATACAGTATACATTTTGAAAATATTTGCATGTATATATTTATATTTATATAATGTATTTTCTCATATATAAACAGCATATATTTTACATTTATGCATTATAAATATGCACAGTACACCCACATACATTATGTAAACAAAAACATGTATTTTTGATGCAATTAATCTTGATTAATCGTTTGACAGCACCATTATAATAATTATTATTTTTTTATCATTTATTTTTCCCCCCGTTTTGATTTCTCAAGTTTTAGTCATTTTTGTTGTTTTTGTCATTAATTAATTTTATTTGAGTTATTTTAGTACAAGAAGCTAAAATTTTCTTATTTTCTGAATGAAAATAAGAAATGTTCCCTTGAAATAAAGCGTTTATATTTATGGTTTAAGTCGTTTTATTGAACTATAATAACCATGAAATGTTTTAGAACAGTTAATATAAACAAAACTCTCCACAACATACAAAATATATATAAATTAACAACAACAACAAAAAGTTTTAAAAAATCATTATACAATAAGAAAAATCTTTATGCCTACCTGTGCCATAAAATATTTATTCATAAAGTGTGACAATGCAAATCATTGTTTTTGTTGTTGTTTTTACTTTTATTGTTTAAAAAAATTATTTACCTTGTGTATAATGGGTGATAAACAAAGGCGAATTCAGCGGACTCTGAAAGCACTTGGCAACCCGGATGACGTCATTACGTCTTCGTGCACATTGACGTGTCCGAGAGGAACTGACACGCGTGCGCGCCATTAAATCACGCACAAATGCGTACAAACATTATATTAAATAACGGGTGTACAACACAAAATGGAACAACAGTCAAGACATGTTGAACGTTACTTTGTGTAAAATAAAATGTTTCTTTTCATTTCCATTATTTTAGTATGAACTGACTGCAAATGTAGCATAGTGTATTAAACTAAATGAGAAAAAAACAGAAAAAAGAGAATTTTAAACTTTAAATTTTAAATGTTTTACTTTATTTGCCTGTCAAATGTCGAGAGCGCATAATTGTGCGCGAAAGTACATTCATATAAAGCGCGAGCCTGAATCTCTCTGCTCGCGCGCTCTCAGACACACGTTGCTCTTGTAAGAATTTTCTCTGGGCTCGCTCAGAGTGGGACTGCACATAAAACGTGTTCAGTGCAATCGCGAATCTCTCCTCTACGCATAAAGTAAGCGTGTTTGTGCTTAGAATGCGTCCCGTGGGTTCGCGAATAGCCAAATACTCTTCTCTTCCATTTCTTTTTCTTTGCTCTTGGCATAAACCATAGACATATAAATACCTAGACGCCTCATTGGCCGCTTTGAGCCGCCATGTTAGTGAGGGCAAGAATGCCTTAAAACAAATGAAAGAAAACGGGGGAGCTGCGGTTTTTACTGAATAAAAACACGATAACGTTCACATTTATCAACCGATTTCAGAGGTTTGTGATCTACGTGCAGTTAAAAAAAACACTGCCTCCAGTTATTTAGTTAGGTTTGGAAAATTATTAATTGAAAGCTGACATTTGTCTCACTTGTTGATTTTTTTTCGGTTTACAAATCTGTTAATTTAGTATAACTGTGACATATTCATGTAATGTAATTTGAATGTACATTACATGATATGTAGTTGTTTTATTGCTTTCTCTGTGTTCAATCCCAACATTTTTCTTTCTGTTTCTCTCTTTCTTGTGTCTCAGGTCAGAACACAGCTCATTCCCTTTGAAATACTGGGATAAAATCTAAATAATATCTTTAAACACTAATAATTTACTACCGTTGAGAAAATGTAATAAAACAAGTAAATACAAATCAAAAAGTGACACACTTGTAGTCTGCTTTACATTGTGATTGCACTATAGCCTACAGATTACCTCCACAACAAATAATAACACATGTAACTGACGAGGCTATGGATCCAGTAAAAAAAAATGCACTGATAAAGTGCACAGCAGAAATATAGTAAAAGTGTTATGTTATATTAAAAAGTATATGTATTAGAACTGCAAAATAAAGTGAATAATATGAAAAGCGAGTACAAAAGTACAATAACATACCGGCACGTGATATAATAGATTTAAAACAGCATAACATTATATGTATAATATGAATAATACCATAATAAATAACTGAACAACAATAGGTTAATAATAGCAAGAATAATATGTAATATCAAGGGTGGAATAATACAGAATAGACAAAAAATAAGAATAAATAAAGAGTAAAATAAAAAAAGATTGAAATGTAATTTTAAAATACTATTTGTGTAATAATTATTAATCAAATTAAGACAACTAATGACACAACACAAAAAAAAATTGTGGACACGAGTTCCAAATTGTGTTTAATTAATGAGCTCTTTAAGTATAATATATACATGTACACACACACACACACACACACACACACACACATATATATATATGAAATAGAAAATTCTCTGAATCAATCTCAGCTCAAGAAACACATTTTATTTAAGTTTCCAGTTCTGTCTTTCTCTGGGAATAGAGTGGTTTAGTTGTGAAGACAAAACCTGACTAATAAAGATTAATTCCCCGCTGCTTCCCTCAAGATTTTCTATTTTATTCAATTAATGAGTAAAATAATGTAAAAAACTTGACAATGCTTGACATTTTGATCTATAATGTGCACATTACACACACTCATGCAGAAAACACACACATTTTTAACAGTGGTTTATTTTTCCATGTATGTTAACCAGTGTTGGGCAGTAACGCGTTAATAGTTTGAATCAGTTCAGGAGTTCGGAGCGGGATCGCTAATCATTTGAGTCAGTTCGGGAGTTCAGAGCAGGATCGCGAATAATTTGAGTCAGTCCGGGAGTTCGGAGCAGAGTTTTCGCGAATCATTTGAGTCAGTTTGTGGAGCGCGAATCATTTGAGTCAGTTTGGGGAGCGCGAATCATTGGAGTCAATTCGCGAGTTCGGAGCGGGATCGGAATCATTGGAGTCAGTTCGGGAGTTCGGAGCTGGTTCGCGAATCATTTGAGTCAGTTTGGGAGTTTAAAGCGGGTTTGCGAATCATATGAGTCAGTTCGGGAGTTCGGAGCGGGATCGCGAATCATTTGAGTCAGTTTGGGAGTTCGGAGCGGGATCGCGAATCATTTGAGTCAGTTTGGGGAGCGCGAATCATTGGAGTCAGTTCGGGAGTTTAAAGCGGGTTCGCGAATCATATGAGTCAGTTCGGGAGTTCGGAGCGTGAATCATTTGAGTCAGTTTGGAAGTTTGGAGGAGGTTGGCGAATCATTTTAGTCGGAGCAGGATCGCATACATCTCGGCTCATCTTGATTGAATGTCAGTGAATTTATTCCATGTTATGATTGATGATCAGCTGACTTTCTCAGACACATTGCTAAAACTGTCCGTTCCTGCAGATTTGCTTTATTCAACATCAAGAAGATCAAGCCCTTTCTTTCAGATCATGCTGCACAACTCAAAATTAATTTTTAATGAGCCAAAAGAATACACGTCACACCTCTATGTTTCAATTTCACTGGCTTCCAGTAGCTGCTCGCATAAAATTCAAGGCATTGATGTTTTCCTACAAAACTACCACTGGCTCTGCACCCATTTACCTAAATTCATTACTTCAGACTGATGTCTCTAGAAGCTTGCGTTCTGCAAATGAACGTTGCTTGATTGTTCATCCCAAAGAAGCACAAAGTCACTTTTACGTATGTGTGAATGTATATATATATATATGTGTGTGTGTATATGTATATTATAAATATATAAATATATATATATATATATATATATATATATATATATATATATATATATATATGTGTGTGTGTGTGTGTGTGTGTGTGTGTGTGTGTGTGTGTAAAGACCTCTATCACAGCTTGCTCTTATTCGGTTTTCTTTGTATTTATTATATTAGTTAAAAGCCCATGCTTCGTTTACTGTGTTAACCTAACTGAGACTTGTTATAGCACTTATATTTCATTGCTCTTTTTGTTGTTTTTGATTGCTTCCACTGTCTTCATCTGTAAATCGCTTTGGATAAAAGCGTCTGCTAAATGAATGTAAATGTAATGTTCCACGTGCGGTTCAAGATCAACCAATAAGTTTCCATGTGCGATGTCGCGTTTTCATTGGGTTTGATTGCTGATTCGATATTTGTACTCTGGCAGGTTTTGTTGAAGTTAATGTTTGGTTTCTCTGGAGCATCTGAAATAAAATATATTGTTTATTCATACAATATAACCAAATGTTTGTAAGTTCAGAGGTTTAATATAACTTTGTGTGTGTGTTTTGATCTGGGTCACCGCTGAGAGCTGTAGTCTGTTGTGTTTCTGTCGTGATGTTTTTCTCTTCATGCTCGGACTCTGCGCCCAGCCATGAGCTCCAGCTCTTAAATATCGAGTGTCCACGGTGAATTTAATGAGGTCTGACGGTTTTAATCAGTAGAAATTTACTCCATGATTCGCATCCGCAATGTGCCACAACAACAGCAGCAGCAGCTAGCATTAGCAGAGCACTTCCGCTATCCTGCACACCTCAGCGCTCCGCAGCGCCCTCTGCTGCGCGGGATGAACGGCACAGTTACACTCACACTTCACATCCGATTAGCGTTAGATAAAACGTGTTGATTGCTTTGATTAAATATTCAAAGTGCTTGTAAAAGCTGTTTCTACGCATCTCTGGCGGAGTTTCGTTTCACTTACACCGTTCTGGAGTCGCCGCTTCGAAACACTGAATCATTTTGCGAAGCGATCGGTTCAATTGATTCAAAGCCTCGAATCGGTTCTGTGAGAATTTTTCAACGCGATTCACTTTTCTGTGGAAATGTGTTCCAGATCCACGAATATGTGCTTATACACTGACTTTAACTGACACACACATATTACTTTATTATATGCAATTAACCGTGATTAATAGTTTGACTGCACTTCGCTATTTAATGCAAAAAATGTTTTGTGAAATTAGAAAAAAGATCATAATAAAGCAGGGATTTATTTATACTTCTTTGAATTACTTTAAAGCGTTATTTAAAAGTATTTAAATTCATTTAAACAAATCCATAACACGTTCAATCCCAAATTATTTTCCAAGACATGAAAATATCCAAATGATTTGTCATTAGCAACCCTATGAAATATTCCAGATTTGTATTATTATTATTATTATTATTTTAAAGTGTGTGAAAAAAAAATTGTTTTATGTTCGGTCACAATTGTGGGATAATATGTGTTCTGAAATAACATATTTGCAGTTATAAAAATGTATAGATATCATAGCCCAGCTTTTATAAACTATTTATCACATCCTAAGGTTACTATTGTGCATAAAAACATAAAAATTTTGATCGGAAAACTGAAATAAAAAATAACAAAATTGTTACTTTTTTTTAAATATAACATTACATTTTTATATTAAGGTTTAGAGTATTACAGCTTTATTATAGCATATTTTTTACAACATCTGAATTTTTAATTTGGTGCAATATTTTCTCATTGCAACATTTTATTGTAATTTTCACTAAAACTGCGATTAGATTTATACTGTAGACCTAAGTGTACCGTTATCCCAGTGTCCATCAACACTTTTACTCAGTCTGTGAACACACCCAACAGAACTCAATATATGTGAATGCATTTATTAATACTAGACTCATGTGTAGTCGTGTATTAATGTTAACACACTTTACCAGCCTTTAGTTCTGTAGCTTTCATGCGGTCATCATCTTCTGGAAATAAACTGCTCTGGTCTTTCTGCATGCATTGCATTGAGAATTGTAAACATTTTTTTTACCATGTTTCTAGGAATAAAATACCAAATGTGGCTAGTTAAATAAGTTAAATATGAACAAACCCTTGATTAAAAGCCTTCAGAATATGGCGTTTAAGGCTGTACTCACACACAGTCACAGGTTATGCATCACTATATACAGCTGTTTATTTGTGATTTTCTCATTTACTACATAGACATACAATGCACAAAATAAATGTGTAACGGACATTCGAAGGGAAAGAGAGACCAACACAAATGAGACAAGGTTAAAGCAAGTTGTACATTAAGTGTCTTGAGCTTTTTTTAGGTTTCTCTAGAAAAATAAAAACCATGTGAGGTGTGTTGGTGACATGATCGCTTTCTGTGATTAGGAAAGTCTCGATGGGTTTTAAAGAGATCCAAACCGTGATTCATCACCACCGAGCAGATTTGTCCAAGATTTCCAAGGGTGTTTGGAAAGTTCAGAGCTTCTTTTATGCCCACATTCAACAAATTTAATGCATTTCTTCTGGTTTCCAGAACCCGCAGAATTGCACCAATTTAGGAATAGTTCACCTCCCCAAAAAAAGCTGCATATCTTCTCGTTCCAGACGTGCATTACTTTCATTCTTCCATGAAACCCAACGGGGAATTTGAGGCAGAACGTCTAAGTTTCTCCTTTCCACAAAAAGCAAGTGGACTGTGATTTATACTTCCAATTCCCAAGAAGGACAAACAAAAGCATCGTAAAACCATCAAATCATATAAAACCAGTGGACTCGCGCGCCATATTTCCAATTTAGCGCTTGGCAGGATAAATAACCGTCCACAAGCTTCAGTTTAACATCTCATTTTGAGTTTCACAGAAGAAAATCAAACAAGTTTGGAACGAGAGCGAGTAAACATGGCTTTTCTAAAGAGAAAACTTGGACAAACCCCCCCCAAAAAAATCACTCTTCCAATCAATGAATCCATTAATTACCCTTCATTTCTTGGAGACGCCTGCAACCAAGCAATTATTAACTTGAAACCAGTGATGTACCATTTCTTTGAATCTGAATCTTTCCAAAAAAACCATGTTTGAGAGAAATGCATAATTTACCTCGCAGTAAAACAAGACTGCGTAAATGTTGGTAAATATGGAAAATAAGGCACCTGATTCCAGGAGCGTTCTCTGAGACAAACAAACGTGTTTGGATCGCTAAGAACCATCCAGATTTCCCCGTGGGTTTATTCTGAGAGTCGAGGATCACAGTCAGACCGAACAGATTCAGTCAAACAATCTCCAGAACGGGAAACCAAATCAGTCATGTCGTCTTCTTCAACCAATTTTCAGATCAGATCCGTGCTTATTATTCAGTTGCTGAATAACAATCACACAAATGATGCATTTGGAGGAAACTATCGCCCCCCTTGAGTCCTGAGGTTTATGCTAATGCCAGTATTGTTTTATGACCCTGGACCACAAAATGTGACATTTTTTGAGACTGAGATTTATACAAAGCAAATAAATGATCTCTCCATTGATGTGTGGTTTGTTCGGAGGACAATATTTGTCTGAGATGCAACTATTTGAAAATCTGGAATCTGAGGGAGCAAAAAAACTCTACATATGGAGAAAATCATTTTAAAGTTGTTCAAATGAATTCTTAGCAATGCATATTACTAATCAAACATTAAGTTTTGATACATTTACAGTAGAAGATTTACTAAATATCTTCATGGAACATGATCTTTACTTAATATCCTAATGATTTTTGGCATAAAAGAGAAATGGATAATTTTGACCCATACAATATTAATGTTAGCTATTTCTACAAATATATTAGTGATACTTAAGACCGCTTTCGTGATCCATGGTCACGTCTTTATTTTTTTTAAAGAATGCCCGTGCCCTCGTAATCGTGAATCAAAACAACTTCCCCTTTCTTTGCACATGACAACAATCCAATCGATTCCCAACGGACAAATTCAATTCCCACCCAAGAATCCATACTTCAGGAAAGTGTTTTTCTTGCCTGAGATTCATATGTAGTTTCCGATCAGACACGTGCCGATCCAACATGCATTCAGTCCGACTGTGAGCCTCGATCTCGCCAATGAACCTTACATTGAACTGCATTGAGACTAACGCCCGAACCCTGACACAATCCCAAAATAAGGCTTTGGGGTGTAGGCACACAGAGGTCTTTAACTGAGCTAGCGTGAAGAATCCGCTTCAAATAGTGTCTTAACATTTAGCAGTAATCATCGGTCTCTCCGTCACTCAAAAAAAAAGAAAACACACACAACATTAGACGACTTCTACGCTGAAGAAATTACTAAGTGTTTCTGTCTGTAAAGTAACAGCTGGTGGCGAATCTGTACCTTTGTGTGTAGTTCAGGGGAAAATGGATGGAGAGATGGCAGAATGACAGGGTTTAGTGGATAAAGGTGAGCTTTAGATGAGGGAGAAAACAGAGACGATGATAGAGAGGCGTGTCCAAATGGCGGGCCCGAGTCAACATCCGACATAACAGGCCTCGTTTAAATGAAATTAAGAGCAATGTTTGTCAGGAGTATGTTCATAAACATCTAGACAAAATGCAACTGAATGGAATAAATAATAATAATAATATCAGATCATTAACTATTATTAAATAATGAATAGCTATTATTATTATTATTAATTATTTAAAAGATAAATGCTTTTATGCCTGTTAAAAAGTAATTATAATAATAAAAGTAGCATTATTACTATTATTATTATAATTAATATTAATATTGTGAACAATAATACAAGCATTTATTAATAAATAATATGCTAGCATTATTTAAAATAATATTTATTATTGTTTAAAATTATAACAACAAAATAATAGCAGCACTATTAAATAATATTTTACTATTATAAACAATATTATTTTAAATAATTAAAGTATTTACAATAATAATGATTACTATTATTATAGTGCATTTTTATTAACAATAAAACTGTTATTATTATTATTATTATTATCATCATCACTATTGTTATTGTTGTCTTCATTAATAGTAATAATAATAATAACAATAATAATAATGTGAGGGAAGTTCCCTCATGTTTAACCAATCTTGCCAGACCATTGGGACAAAGAGATGCAGAGAAATAGGCAAGAAAAGGCTGAAGAGAGCAGCTGGAGGGCACCAGAGGCAGAGCTGTGAGCAGTTACTTATACAGATGCAAACTTTAATACACATGCAAAGTGAACACCTGCGATGCTCGATCATGTAGAGATACACAGTTTTCCGATGCTAAACGACAGCGTCCATGATAGCACTGTAAAACAATACTTTACACTAGCTTATTGAGTGCACTTTGGGATTAGCTAGCTTGGTTGTCAATGCTTTGACATTCTGCATGAGAAAGAGTGAATACTGACGGATTCTAGCGGTCAGACTAGCGGGAACATCACCCCGCGACAACAGCAAGCGTTTCAATTGGAAACGCTCAACGTGTGTCTTGGGGAGGTGTGCCAACTTTCTGTCCACACGGCCGCCATGTTGTTAGCATAACAGAGATAACATAGCACATCAAGAAATGGGCTTTTGGCCACCGGACAGGCAGTAAAGCACTGTTTAAGCTGCAGGCTTATGGAGACGTTTTGAGGTAAACAGTCCAGCATTTTGAGTCAGAGAGGAATTAACAATTAGAAGATTTAGTGTTTCTTGAAACCAAAAAAAAAAAAAACTAAAAACAACAAACATTGAAATGATGTGATGATTACATGTGTGTATGAATGAGAGAGGTAGTTCATTTTGGTTAACAACGGCACCTGGTGGTTTGTGTTGTCCTTAATAAACAATCAGCATTCAGACAGTCACCAACGATTCGTTGACCCGCTTCTGTGTTCATACATGAACATAAATATCCTTCAGCTCGACTCAAGAAACCCACGCGGCTTCCAGAAATCGACAGCTTCTCGGAGGAAAAGTGCAGCGCGAGCCATGGGTTTCTCAAGTCTAGCTGTTCGGCGCAAAACCAACCTAGAGCTCCGCAGACAACTGAAGCGTTAGATTGGTCTGTCGCCTTCAATTCAAGCCAAGCACATCCAACAGAGAAGAACGACCTCTTCATGATCCCCGTGGATGCAAAGGTTAAGAACTGATCCAAAGTGCATAGACAGTCCACTACACACTGCAAAAAAAAAAGCTTTTGCTTTGTATTTTTTTCGTCTTGTTTTCTAGAATAACAATATTAAAATTCTAGAATCAGGATGCTTTTACTTGACAATATATTTTGTCGTTTTCTGAAAATATCATCCAAATTTTTGTAGGTTTCAAGAATTCGATTCAAGAATCTTCAGATATTTACACTAGAAACAAGACAAAAATACAAAAGGAAGAATCTTTTTTTTTTTTTGCAGTGTATGCATCTACCCTCATGAAAATACTGATCAACGGACACTGTTTTTCCATTCATAACGTCCATCCGTTGGCACCCAATGAAGCAAACCCAAAACTGGTGGGACTCTCGCAGTTGGAGGTCCTTTCTCTTGTAGCTTGGTTGAGGTGACGAAAATCCAGAGCGGCACAAAGAGGTTGTTGGTTTATATTCCCTTGTTGATTGGATGCAAGCAATCCTAGATCTGATGGTGAAAAAGGGGAGTTCCCAGTTGCGAAAACACTCAACGACTGATCATCCAATGCTCTTTAGTGCTAGCAAAACTAGCATAATCCAACCGAAGCTTATCGTAACTGGTATATACATGTATCTGCAATCCAGTTTAGCTTTCGCCATTGAAGGACGGCGTTCATCCAACTCTCGAAGATCCTTCAAGCTGAGATAAACGGGGCAACGTCAGGTTTTTTGTCGTTAGCAGCCAACGTCTGGACGAGCCCCTCTTCCTGTTTCACCTGCGGTAATGTTAAAGCTTCGTTGAGTCCTTTGAACGGACTGTGTGTGTGTGTGTGTGAGACTGGCTGGTTTGAGGCAGCGGTTGTAGCAAAAACGAAACTAAAGCACCAGTTTTGAGTTGAGTTTGCGAACGTGGAAACAGCTAATGCAGCTCAGCAGCAGTCTGGTTGAGATGTCTCGTCCATTTACAGAAATAAAAATATAACCTGTTTGATGTCTCAGAATCCGTACAAAACTAAGCCATGATAATCATTTATAAACAATGAATTTTGATGCGGAATTCGCACCTAAGAGCATTAGGGATAGATACGGTCATAAAAGCTTATTATGTGATCCGAGAGAGAAACAGAGACCAAAATATATGAAAATATCAGATTTGCATATTTCTCCCAAGCTTGTTTTCAGCTGATTAACTGTATTAGCCTATTCTTTCCATTAGACATATGTACAGAAACACTAAGAGTGGTATTTACAGCTCATGACCACAAGAGAGCAGCGCGACAAAAACTTCTGGAATGGGGGGAAATCGCTGGGAGGCGTAAATCAAGACAATGATTTACACAAATGCATTGTGTTGAGTGGAAGCACATTTTTGGACGTGCATGCAAATTGGTGCATTTGTGTAACAATTTACATAGAACCTTCCAAAAACATGGTTTTACGAACCAGTCGACTGTGTAAATATGTCAAATGGTTGAGAGACAATTTTGCTAATGTTGCATGAACGAGGCCCAACGTTTGAAGACACCTGATTTAAAAAAAAACGCTGAGAGCTCTTCAAAATCCATGCTTTTTGTGATGGACTACAACCAAATGGGTTCGTATAACATGGACTTTAAAAATTGATAGTTGGTAAAGTAAGGCATTGTCTTGGACTAAATCCACTGGAGATCCAGGTAAAGTGAGGTCGAAGCAGCCGGATAGCCTTGTTATGAATGATAAATAATGTTGAGCAGCATACTATGATCTCTACGCTTCGGCTCTCTTGTGGTCAACTAGGATCCTATCTATACAGACATCAGACCTACAGTCAGGCCTCCTCTCTCAGGTGAAAGTGTGTGTGTGTGTGTGGTATGTTTATAGTGCATCCGCCCTCGACATACACACATGCATACAGATCTATACATCAGCCAGGACAATCGTAAGAGTTAGTGAAAGTGGCCATTGTCCCAAAACCCAGGAAACTCCTAAATATTCTGAAAGGGAATCTCATTGTGAAAATACTGCATAGACAGCACCTCACACAAACAGTGCTTGACCTGACTCACAATGGATTTCGACAGGAACAGACACTGGAATGTTACTAATCTAACAACGGGACAATCGAAAAAAAAAAAAAAACATTAAAAAAAAAAAAAAAAAAAAAAAAAATGTTGCAAACCTGAAGGAAAACTTTATTATTGTAATTATATAATATAATTATATAAATGATAAAAAAAATTATAAATGTATTTAATAATATAAAATTATAATAAACTATAATTATATTAGAAAAATAATATTAATTATAAATATCTTATGGATTATACATTTATATAACAATATATAGTTATAATTAAATATAATTATAATTAATCATACTAATATGTATTCAATTGAAATTAATTATATTATTATATAAATGTATAATGTAGAAGTAGATTCATAATCAATAATTCTCTTGTGTGTAGCAGCAAACCTGTAACAAACATGATTTCACAACTGCTACAATGCCTCGGATTAAAACAATCAAACTGTTCCTATGTCCCTGAAATCTGTTTTTGTTTTGTTTTTTCACACTTTGTGAGTTGCAATGCATTGTGGGATTTCATCAAGAGTGTGATATGGATGTATATCTTCATGCATGTGTGACCCTGGAGCATAAAACCAGTCATAAGGGTCTAAATATTGAGAAAATCATCTTTAAAGTTGTTCAGATTAAGTTCTTAGCAATGTATATTACTAATCAGAAATTAAGTTTATATATATTTACAGTAGGAAAGTTACTAAACATCTTCATGGAATATGATCTTTACTTAATATCTGAATGATTTTTGGCATAAAAGAAAAAATGATAATTTTATCCCACACAATGCATCGTTGGGCTTTTGCTCCTAATACACCTGTGCTACTGATGACTGTGCACCAGGGTCACTTATGATGTCTTAAAATGCTGCCTACATAGGGTGCTCACTAGATTTTGGAACAAAACCATTGTGGATTTGAATTGCATTTCATTTTGTCAACTTGTGTACGTCTCTCTCTCTCTCTCTCTCTCACACACACACACACACACACACACATCTACGCAAATTAATTAGTAGAGCCTGCTAATCCTATTACAACAGAGGATCACCTGGCCATACGTTTTCATTTAATACAAACCATCTCTCTTTCTCTCTCTCTCTCTTAAATATAAATATTAGTTTATATGCATGGTTCTATCCGTACGTTATTAATACATTCCTTTCAGGGATTCCCCGTAGCTTAAAGCGTGGCCGGTGATCCGTGAGGCTAGGAGACCTCGCTGCCGAACACCTCCAGCACCAGCGGCGTCAGCTGCATGCTGTGCTCCGGCTGGAAGGAGAGCGAGCGGTACTGCTTGGAGTGCTCCTCGTTCAGGCTGCGCAGGTCCGCCAGCTTCTGGATCATCTTGGCGTACAGCAGACGGCCGGCGGGGTGATGGATGCGGATGTACGCCTGCAGGACGTCACACAGACGGTCCTGGAGCGCCTCGATGCGAGCGTGGTCCTGAACGCCCGGCCGATCTGCAGAGAACACAGCCGTGCATTCATACCACAACACAAGAGATCCAGAGAGAGAAGAGAACACACACACACACACACACACACCTGGAGACAGCAGGCAGATGGCCATCAGCAGCACGTGTTCCTCTTCAGTCATGTTCAGCTTCTTCAGACCAACCTGAAACTTCACCAGCGGCTCCAGCAGCTCCAGAGTGTGCCCCGCTGCACACACACACACACACACACACACACAGGTCAGAGTGTTTGTATTCATCTGTGTGTGTGTGTGTGTGTGTGTGTGTGTGAGAGAGAGTATGTGTGTGTGTCTCGGTGTGTGTGTGTGTGTTACCCTTGGTGACATCATTGACACAGTATTTGAAGTCCGGTCCTCCGCAGCTCCAGCTCATATCCTCCAGACTGAACGACTGATTGGAGCGCAGCATGATGATCTCGATAGCGCTGGACTTGAGCAGAGCGATCTGATCTTCAGCCGTCAGGTCCCTGAGACACACACACACACACACACACACACACACAGCAGCTTCATGAACATCAGACAGATGTGCATACGGACCATTCACTAACACTTCAACACATCCAAAAAAACGTCTCTGAGAAATGCATGAAGTGTAGATCTACAGAGCAAAGTATGTATCTCTGGAGAAAAGCGTTTGCTGAATCAGTGAAAGATTTGTAAGGCTCTGATTGAGATCCAGCAGCACGAATGAAGATTTATCTACAGCGGGGAAATAATCAGCTCAACACTGGTGGACTGAAGAACACACACACACACACACACACACACACACACTCCAGACTCTGATGATCTGAACGAGCCCCAGCGTCCAACATTAGCACTCGCTAAGAGCCAAACGGGAGCAAAAACTGGCTTCGCCAAGTAAATAAAAGCATTTATCACCGTTTATCTGCTGTTAGGAGATACTGGACCTAAAGTACAGTGTTATTTTACTATTATATACTATTCATTCTTATTTAGAATCAGATTTGTATTATTTCTATACTTTTTAAGTTTGCTTACGTAAAAAAAAAAAAATTCTATTTCAATTTTAGTAATTTTAGCACTTCAACTTAAGTTATTTGCGATAGCGAAATAATAAATGTTAATTTAAGTTTTTTACATTTTTATCTGATATTTAAATTTTATTTCAGCTTTATTGCAACAAATCTATATGTAATTGTTTTGATGCATTCAGTTTTCATTTTAATTTCAGTTTTGTTATACTTTTGTGATTTCTATTAGTTTTTGTATTTAGTTTTAACGCATATTTATTTCAGATTTATTTTTAATAATTGTAGCATTTCAACTTAAACTCAAGTTCATTTTCATTCAAGTTTTCAGTGTCAGCTTTTATGGCAGCTTTATTTAAATTAACGAAAATTATTTTTAACTGTTTTGATATTTATTCTTAGTTTTCATACTTTTGTCATTTTCATTGGTTTTTGTTTTCCAAATTTTTTATTTCATTTTATTCTTATTTTATTTCAATTTATTTTTATTTCAGTTTTAGTAACTTTGCATAAATTCCTATTTTCATTTAAGTTTTTTTTTTATCATTTTAAGTTTCATCAAATATTTTATAATTATTTCAATGAGCAAATTTCGTTTTAATAATAGTATTTTGGGATAACAATAACAGCACATGCACAGTTTAAACTGAGCTGTGAGGGAGAGAAACAAAGGCTCAGTTCCTGCTAATGGGAGGGTTTTGATGCAGACCAGGTCAAAAGAGAAGAGTCTGACCTGAATCCAGGGATCATCTTGGCGAATCCGATGACCTTCTGGATGCTGTAGCTGACGAGGTCTGCGAGGTGCGGTAACATGGACAGGCGTGAGTTGTCCTCCTCGCTGGAGTCTGGACTGCCACCGCTGTCCTGATACATCATCAGCAGATTACTGAAGTTCAGCTTCGTGTCCACAGACTCTACACAGACAACACACCACACCTCACACACAGCACCAGAAACGCTTCATATTTTGCACATTAAGGTGCATGATATCAGATGTTTCTTTTTATATATATATATTATGATTTAACTCATACAGACAGAGTGTTTTCAGCATTTACTCAGGTAAGGTGAAGATTCATCAAAATCAGAAAAGAGTGAAGCTTTTTGCGTTATAGTTTGTGCAAAAATGATGTATCTTCTGTTGGGACATTCTTGTCCTGAACAGAGTTTTAAAGACTTCAACAATTTAAAAAATAATTCTTCCTTCATTTTTGTCTTGTTTTTAAAGTACAAAGTATCTAACAGCGCTGTTAAACAATTGATCATGATTAAATTGCATCCACAATAAAAGTTTTTGTTTACAGTATATTTATTATACTATATAATAAATGGACACAGACACACACATATATTTTGTAAACAAAATGTTAAGAGTGGCTTGATACAACTTTTTCAGAACCGATCCCAATCCGATACCAAAAATCTGGAGTATCGGCCGATACCGATATTGATCCGATAACAGCGCAGTTTTTTCTTTTCAAAATGGCAAAAATACTATTATAAACTTAGTGGATAATTGAGTAACAAAAGTTACTCTACAAAAATCAAGAGTGCACAGTAATTTTATAAACTGTAAACTTTGAGTGATAAAACAACAACTATTTATTGGGAAACAAAAAAAAAAAAGTGTTGGACTAAATCTGGTAAAACTGTTACACGTCGCTCTTTGTATGGTTGTAAAATACATTCATGGAAAAGTAATATATTTATAAATCTAAATATAATAGAGAAGTTCGAAGCACAAAAGGAAGAGACATTGATGCACGGTGTATTAAATCTGAGCGATAGTTTATAGAGCCTTTACATTTAAACAGTTTTACATTTCAGTTACTGTGTGCATGAACAGGAGAAATGAACATGATTCAAAAGAAAGGAGAGAAGATTTTACATTTAATATACGCTACTGGAGTAAACGAGTTGTGAGTGAGTCGTGTGTTGCCAGATCCAGCTATAATAAGTTTTTTGGGACTTGTCTTTTTCCTTAATATAACACTTTAATACGGTAATGAAGCAGAGCGTTTTGGTGGAGGGTAAGCGATATCTTTATCGTATTAGCAAAAGTTTTAAAATAATTTCGGTTTATTTTTATTTGTTTTTTGCTTGTTTTAATAGCAATATCTGGCAACATTGCACTTAAACTGACAGCGAGAAAAAAGCTCATGGATGGGTTACTGCTTACAGGATACAACATTCGGAAAATGCAAAAATATCATCGTATTATCCATCAGAAACGTTATCAGCGCTGTCAAAAACAGTGTCGTTTAACACAAGTACTCCGATCTGTAGAACTAGTAGTGTGTGTGTGTGTGTGTGTTACCTGGTGAATGGTTGAATGAATCTGACGAAGCGTCAGACAGCGAGTGAAGAGACGCGGCTCGGCTTGCGCTGCGCGTGACTGGACCCTCACGGACCGGAGGCTAAACACAAAACATCTGATGTTACAAACTCTTCGAGAGGAAATCCACAGGATGTGTTCAGAACTGAGCCTCCACGAGAGAACACAACACTTAAAATAATTACACTTATAACACACCACTCATCATGAACTCCAGCTCAGGTTTCACGAGGAGAACTCGAGTCTGAATCCTGCTCGTAAATGAAATGACTGTAAAAGGAGAGTCTTTAGTAGCCACATTAACCTACAGACACATCGAGTGTTTACAAAGAGAATAAACTACATCTACATGAAAAAAAGTCTGGAATAGCAGCAACACAAATGTGTTTGTTCATAGGGAATCATTTTTAAAACATTCAATCGAAATCACTGGATTAGTTGCATCTTTTCAACAAAATTCTACGATTACGACAGTTTACCAAATAATAATCATAATAATATACAATAAAATAAAATGTATCAATGTCGGTTAAATGTATCAAAATGTTTCATTTTAGAATGATTTCTGAACATCATGTGACACTGAAGACTGGAGGAATGATGGCGAAAATATATACATACTTTAAATAATATATAATATACATACTTTTATATATTTTTGTGTTTTATATATTTTGAAGTCTAAAAATATTTCAGAATTTGTCTGTATTTTTGATCAAATGAACGCAGCCTTGTTGAGCAGAGACGGACCCTGAATCGGACGAAGTCGGAGTAGGAGTCGTCGTAGGTCTTGTGATGCGCCTCCACCAGTGTGTTGATGATCTGCATCTGTTCCTCGCTCAGACGAGGTTTCCTGGCCTCCCTCGCCGCCTCCTCCTCCTTCCTCTTCAGGATCAGATCCTTCTTCCTCTGCACCTCCTCGTCTGTCAGAATGACTGAGACACAGACACAAGCTCTTACACTAATGATCTCAACACAAGTCCACGGGGTTTAAAACAGTGAAGCTTTTCCAGAAGCCTGGGCTATTAACGCTAACTGAAAAAAACAACATTGCATTACTTGACATAAAAAAAAAAAAAAAAATGAAATGAAATATTTTAAAAAGGCTAGTTATTATTATTAAATGCTTTTTAACAGCTATTATTTCAGCTAGTTGCAAAAGCAACATTTCTCATTCAGTTTATACAGATGTAATACATAAAAAACTATAGAGACAAAGGGAAATTAATAAAAATAAAAATGGAATTTGAAAAAGAAAATATAGAGAAAATAATAAAATTAATTAATAAAAATAAAAATGGAATAGATATAGAATAAAAATCTAGAAAATATTAAAAAAAATAGAACAATAAAACTATATAGACATAAAAAAATGCAAATACAAATAAAACCTAATTCAAAACATTAATAAACAATTATAAAAACTACGGACAAAAAAAACTAACTAATTAAAAATGAAAGTGGAAAATATAAAATAAAAACTAATTTAAACCATTAATTATTTTAAAATGTAATTAAAAATATATGCATATATTAAGTGACAAAAACAAAACAAAATTACCAAAATTCTCTAATTAAAGAATTATTTATAAAAAGTATACACATTTTTTCAAATGACTAAAATTATTACAAATTAACAAAAATTAACTTTTTTTTTTTTTATTAATAAAATGACTAAAATGTAACTAAAAACAACAAAACTTAAAAAGTTAACTAAAAAGAAAAAGAAACAAAAAAACAAATAAAAAAAAAAGAATAAAAACTACAATAGCACATTAAATGACACTAAAAATAACACTGCCATTAACGAGTTAATGTTTCCAAACAACCTTCTGTCAACACTGACGTTTTCTGTCCCAGAATGCCCTCTTTCATCCAGTGCGTTTCTTTTAAATCTACACTGACTCATTAATTCCCTGTGAACATTTCAGGCCTTTCTGAAGCAATACACTCCAGTTCTGCCGAGTAGCAATGAGCTCAAACGGAGCGTAATCTCTTTATTTGCAGCGCGGCTGATGTGAAGCTGTGAGTGTCTGAGTGTGAGAGCGTGATGCTGACACACTCTCTCTGCTGATCTTGGCTCCGTCTCCAGGCTCCTGTGAAGGTGCAGGGTGGCAGTGTTTCAGACGCCCAGCGGGCAGCAGAGTAAACACAGACGCTGACTGACAGCCGAACGGAGCGGAGCGGGAGCCAGTCTCGTGGCGTCCGGAGCGCCTGCCATCTGTCTCTTACTCACGCCGCGCTCTCCCAAAAACACATTCACACACAACTGACAGACGCAGAGGATGTCCTGCCATTAAAGATTACGAGCACACATTTTCTTTTCACTCATGTTCAATAACAAATTATATATATATATATATCTATCTATATATATATATATATATATATATATTTTTTTTTTTTTTTTTTTTTTTTTCACGCATACATAATTACATTTTTTTTATTTCATATAATATGTTCCTGGTATATAAATAAACTTTTACTTGTACAAAAATAAATAAACTAAACTGTATTGTATATATTTTCATATTACATAAAATAAGAAATATAAATGTGAAATTTAAATATGAAATTTTAATTTAAATGACCTTAATTTTTTTTTACCTGTGTGAAATAAAAATAAATTAAATTAAAATAAAGAAAAAGACCTGTAAGTTAAATTCACATGAAATTATTTTTTTTTCATTTGTTTTTCATAATAGACCTCTGTATTTTACTTGTATAAAATAAAATAAAATAAACTGACCTGTCAGTTAAATTCACATGAAATTAAGTAAAAAATTAAAATAAAATAAAAACATTTTTTTCCATTTTTGTATTTCATAATACACCTTGGTATTTTAATTGTATAAAAACAAAACAGCAATCATGTAACATTATATTATATATAATATTGTTTTATGTTTTTTTTTTTACTTTTTGCTCATAACATAAAACTGAATTAAAAAAAATTATAACTGAAATATATAATAAATTATTATTAATAATAAGATTAAAATAAATTAAGGAGAATGTAACTGTATTATATGGGTGAACAGTCCTGTTTAACGAATCCAGCGATCACAAACATCACATCTGACTCCGCCCACGTCCCGATGATGTCACGATGACATCACAGCACTCTGAGGTGTGAGATAAGCGTCTTATTGGCAACAAACAGCGTTGACCTTTGACCTGCTGTCCTCGGCTGACTGAACGCGACGCACAAAGAAGCTCTTTTATATGTGATCGTATCCGTTTCTCTTAAAGAAGCGATCTGCCTTCCCCACGACTCCCACCCACGTCTGAATAAATCTGGGTCGCTCATTGTGCAACTTCATGGAGAAAAAGCATCATTGTTGGCTCTCTCTCTCTCTCTCTCTCTGGAAACCGCGGCTGTTTTCCTCAGATGAACTGTGTGTGTGTGTGTGTGTGTGTTGCTTCAAAACACCTCAAAAGAAAAAAAGAAAATGCAGTTGTTAAAACAATACTAAAATGTAGTTATTAAACGTGGTTGGGTTCACCCTGACAAACCCTCAAAACATCTCTCATATGGAAATATGCCATATGTTAAATTAAAGACAGATGATCTTACATAAGCACTGACTGACTCAGAAATATATATATAAACAAGCACTCGGTTATAGTTTCAGAAAGAGAAATCAGATTTCACTGATCAAGTTTAATATGTGCAAGAGTCTGAAACTTCTCTAATCTGAAGAATTATCTATTATGAACACATAATTACATATAATAACCCTTTCTCCATATATATTTAAAATAGATTGAAAAATATAAAAAAAAAATAATTTAATATGCGGCATAAATTAAGAATTAATTCAGATATATGTAATAAATATATGTAATAAAATCTCAATTTTAATTGTATATATTTAAAAAATTATATGAAAGGTTATGTTTTTTTTTATAAATGTATAACCAAATTATATGGATACATAAAAGTGTATATATATAATAATAATAATATATATATATATATATACACACACACACACACACACACACACACTTATTTACATATTATATATAAAGAGAATTAAAAATGTGATTTTAGGGTCAATATCACCATAAACTGCCTTTCAATCCTCAAAATACTCAAATATTTTTGCTTTATGTCATAAATAGTAGACACTCAAGTACTATAGAAACATATTAGCTGAGCTCCCACACATTTGTCAGATAATTTGGGGCCATTATTTGAAGCAAAAATCATAAGATATGTCCACCCTGTCAAGGACATGTATATTACTGTTAAATATGTTTTCATTGCATAATTCAGATGCATTTTTTTTGTGAATTGTATGATGTCCTTTTCCTAAACAGGGTTATTAGTTTGATTTCAAATAATAAATACATAAAAGATTTTTTAAAAACCATGTGTTTTAAAAGAAACTCATACAACTCGCATTTGTATGTTTTCTTATTTGGAGAAAACTGATATTTGGATGCAGTTTTTTGTTTGCATGTTATTGCCCCCACACCTTGCTATTGAACACAATGTATTATATAGATATGATTTAATTATTATGTATTTGTCAAACATATTGGGAAAGGGCAACACACGAACCGCAGTCCAGTGGTTTGAGTCTAACCTATCAGAAAAGTCCTTCAAAGTATCTTGGAGAGGCGAGATGTCACATCATCTAACTACTGGGGTGCCTCAGGGCTCAGTTCTAGGACCACTTCTCTTCTCAGCAAATCCATCGTTTCTTCACAATTTCACCATCAAGTTAGGCACATCAACCATAACTTCAAAAACAGCTAGAAAACTTGGAGTTATGATTGATGATCAGCTGATTTTCTCAGACCACATTGCTAAAACTGTCCGATCCTGCAGATTTGCTTGATTCAACATCAAGAAGATCAAGCCCTTTCTTTGGGATCATGCTGCACAACTCCTTGTTCAAGCTCTTGTTCTGTCCATGCTGCACTATTGCAATGCCCTCTTGGCAGGTCTTCCAGCCAATTCTATCAAACCTTTACAATTAATTCAGAACGCGGCAGCAAGATTCATTTTTAATGAGCCAAAAAGAATGAATGTTTATCAATTTTAAAGTGTTTGCAAACCAAAAGTTATATAGCTCATATAGCAGTACCTCTGCATTACACTACCTTTGTTGCAATAATATATCTATGTGTTTGAGATAAGAGAAATCAATGTAAATAACTAAATATTTGTGATGATTGTGTCTCTGGTCTGACAGCATTGAGTGGGTTCTTTCATATGTGTGACCTCTGACCCCGGTCAGCTCTCAGGGCGTGTGACACTCACATTCCTTCATCATGCCGATGTCGACGCAGCGCTTCAGACGACAGGCCTGGCAGTGACGCCGGTTATCTTTGGTGATGGTGCAGTTCCCATTGAACGGGCAGGTGAAGCTCGCCTTGCGCTTCATACTCCGTCTGAGAGAGAGAGAGAGAGAGAGAGAGAGAGAGAGAGAGAGGGGGAGAGAGAGAGAGAGAGAGAGAGAGAGAGAGAGAGTTTTGTTTGTTTATGGATATATGAACATATGTACAATGCTTTGGCAATATGTACCCAAGTATGTCATGCCAATAAAACAATATGAATTGAAATGAGAGAGAGATTGAGATAAACATGAACAGAGTCAGTGCAACATCTGACATCTGAATAAACACTCATGAAAGTTAGTGAATTTAATGACAATTAAATATAACAAATCTTACAATATCATATTTATAGTACCAAACATTATATTTTAGGGCCGTATAGAATTGGTTTTATTTCTTCCTAAACTTAACTTTTTCTCTTTTAATTTTCCTGGGTTCTCTTTTTCTCGGTTTTAGTTCTTCCCAAATTCCTTTTTTTTCCTTTTTTAATTGCTAATATAATTAAATTAATTCATTATCAGAAAATTAATTGAAATCAAAGAAAATATATAACTAACATGACATTCTTTGAAACACTTATCTTTTAACAGTTTAAATTTTTTTTGTTAAATGTTTTCTGCATTACATCACAATTAATAAATTACTTTGCATTCATAAAACCTTAAATTAATAATTTGAATAATTTCATATTCATTTTAATTTATTATAGATTGTTTATTTATTTAGAAATTCTCTTTTTGTGTGTGTGTGGGGGGGGGGGGTTATGATTTAATACAAACTTATTAAAAATGCTGGTAATCAAATTAAGGCATTTCAATCATTTTTAACTGTAATAATTTTCATCGAATAAAATTGTAAAACTTTCTTTGCTGCACAACAGAGGTTTCCTGAAAACCTTTCACTTGAAAATTCCTTAAAATAATAAAAGTTTTAATAACTTAATTTACTAATAATTAAATTTAATCTAATAATTTTCAGACTCCCACATTTACTTCGCAATGACATTCAGGCCTTAAAGAGCTCAGCCAATCAGAGCAGAGGTCGGGACTCTTAAAGGTACAGTATCAGCCAATCAGAGCAGAGGGCGGGACTCTTAAAGGTACAGTATCAGCCAATCAGAGCAGAGGGCGGGACTCTTAAAGGTACAGTATCAGCCAATCAGAGCAGAGGTCGGGGCTCTTAAAGGTACAGTATCAGCCAATCAGAGCAGAGGTCGGGGCTCTTAAAGGTACAGTATCAGCCAATCAGAGCAGAGGTCGGGACTCTTAAAGGTACAGTATCAGCCAATCAGAGCAGAGGGCGGGACTCTTAAAGGTACAGTATCAGTGAGAACAGTGAGGGGTAATGAATGCAAGCGTCTAACGAGCTGCAGACACCAGACGTGGATCACGCCGAGCGACTGACCTTTGAGCAGATTTAACGGATGAAAATAACAGTGGGATCAGAGCCGGAATAATCACAGCCATTCCTCACTCAGAGAAACACTACAGCATAAAGACTGGTTTATGCATTACAATATGGATTATAAATCATGCTAAATTCTCCTTACTTTGTCATAAGCGTCTCTCTCAGTGAATAGGACACAGGTTTTATTTACTAGTAAAATCTATATATTGAATAATATATTTTAGGAAGAATGTTCTTCCTGTGGGTTTAAGCATTCCAGTCACAAATAGTACTTTTTTTAATTGTGTAACCAAAATATCAATAATGTCCAAAAAAAAAAAAAAAAAGACATATTGCAAAACAGTGTTAAGTATGTACGGTCCAAACATGACATTTCCATATTTTCTTTTTATGGATTTATGATTTAGTACAAATTCAAAAATGGTTTTAATTAAACAAACATCAACGCATTTAATTTTGAATATTTAATGCAGTTTAAAAATGTAAGCAAATGAAAGCTTGAACGTGCTGAACGTTTAGTTTATGGTTAAAATAAAAAAAAGGAATATTGCTTATAAAATAAAGTTTAGATGGTTTTATTCACTGTATTAGTGTTACTGTACTGTAATATTGTAATTATTATTATTATTGTACACCAGTAATATAACTAGTCAAAGTCATAACTAAATTACATTTTTTAAAGCGGTCCAAATCAACCTTTCTTGCTCACTATGGCTGCATTTATTAAAAACTCACTCAACTAAAATACTAAAATATTATTCGAATGTAAACAGCTGTTTTCTGTGTGAATCTGTGTTAAACTGTAATTTATTTCTGTGATGCTCCGCTGTATTTTCAGCATCATTCCTCCAGTCTTCAGTGTCACATGATCTTCAGAAATCATGAAGATATGAAACATTTCTGATTATTGAACACGGTTGTGCTACACAATATGTCTGTGACGCATCTTATTTTTCAGGATTGACAGCAGTGTTCACCTGAAGAAGCCCTTGCATCCCTCGCAGGTCATGGCGTTGAAGTGGAAGCCGGTGGCCTTGTCTCCACACACTCCACAGATCCGCGGCGCGTTGCGGTCAAACTCCTCCTGACCCGTCGCAGACGTGCTCACGGCCATCAGGTCCATCACTGAAACACAGCGAGAGTGTGATGAACCCACAACAGACACATCTACAGAGATCACTTACATTTATGCATCCCGCAGCTGCTTCCATCCACTCACAAACATCAGCTCAATCTGTTCGGTTCTACCCAAGGCATTAGCACGAATTAAAGGAAAAGCTCTCTCAGAAATGAACGTTTGATCATCCAAGGTGTTGATGAGTTAGTTTCTTCAACAGATTTGGAGAAATGCAGCATTGCATCAGTCACTCACCAATGGAAGTGAATGGGTGCCGTCAGAATAAGAGCTGATAAAAACATCCCAATAATCCAGAGCACTCCAGTCCATCAGTGAACATCTGGAGTACTTTTCATCAGCTGTTTGAACTCTGATTCTGACGGCACCCATTCACTTCCACTGATGAGACACAATGCTGCACTTCTGATCTATCGCTCGAACTCTCCATCTGTCACTGATGGTGTGGATTACAGCAGGATTCACGCCGGTGTGCAGGGAACAATGAATATTCAGCGAGTGAAGATACGGTTACAGACGCTCAAAAGAGCATCTACAGGTCAAAGGTCGCCGAGAGCGGAGGGAAAGACAGAGAGCATGCACAGGATCCGGTTTCCATGAATACTCTCGCTGACAGCATTTCTGGCAGCGATGATAATAATCATCATAGTGATAATAATATGTGTGTGTTATTCTGCAGGTCGTTCCTGGAAGCGATCAGCTTGTTTTGCACAGCGAGAGCAAGACCTGAATACACATCAGTGTGTGTGTGTGTGTGTGTGTATGAGAAAGAGCAGGAGATGCTTTTTGTTTCTCATGAAGAAATATATTGTCACCGTGAACCTTAAAATCAATGCACACTTCTCCGGGTAAAAGAGAAACATCTGGAAAACAGAATAACTTGGGGGAAACTACAGTTCAAAATTATGGGATCAGTATTATTTTTAATGTTTTAATCTCTTCTGCTCATAAAGGCTGTATTTATTTGATCAAAAATACTGAAAAAACAGCAACATTTTTAAATATTATTATGATTTCAATCAGCTGTTTTCTGTGTGAATCTGTGTTGAAGTGCAATTTATTTCTATGATGCTCCGCTGTATTTTCAGCACCTTTTCTCTTTAGTCTTCAGAGTCACATGATCCACATTTGATTCTTCGATGAATAAGAAGAAGGAAAAAAAATCTATTTTGAAAGTACAGTTCTTTTTGATTTCTGAAGATCATGTGACACTGAAGACTGGAGGAATGATGCTGGAAATACAGCGGAGCATCACAGAAATAAATTACACTTTAACACAGATTCACACAGAAAACAGATGATTTACATTAGAATAATATATTTTACTGTTTTCACTTTACATCACATAAACGCAGCTTCGGTGAGTAAAAACATCTATTTCTAGATTTCTCAGTGCACTCATCCTTCATTCCCATGTTCTGTTTTTCGTAATCTTTAAGGAAGAAAAGCAAGTGCTTGCTAAAGTTAAATCACAGTATGAAGGAGGCGTCTCTTCTGGAAGCACACAGCAGCTGTGGATCAGATCCTGGAAAGATCACGCCTCGACGCTGATCCCAGATCAGATCCGTCCAGAAGAACACACGAAGCAGCGCTTTCCAAGTGTTGGGCTCCACCCAGATCTGCACATCAGGAACGCTGAACTTTAGCGCTCGCTAGCAACACAACAGACTCGTAGCTGCAGGAGCGAGGGGCCCGTTCAGGGAGGAAACACCATTATTACCCTGTGAACAAACACTCCCTCCCTCTCTCTTCTGAGCACACTAATATAAACATCTAATTACATACTAGTTATTTACTGGTTTAGATCAAATTCTGGTGGTGTGCTCTGAACGAGGCTGATGATGTAATGCGCGAGGGGGTGGGGCTCTACTGGAGAGGCGTGGCCTGCGAGGCAGGAGATCTCAGAATAGCACAGTATTTAGCAGAACTAACAGTGTGCAGGTGTGCTCGGTCAGATGTGAGACGGTGAACAGGTCGAGGACAAGCTTCTGCACAAACACTGTTACACCGGCGCAGATGTTCGGCTCGCTACCAAACCTGATTACACAAGACAGCAGACCACCGCAGGCCAAACTCAAACTGTAACCCAGGCGAGGAACACACAGAGAAACACTGAACAACACATGAGCGAACAGCTACAGAGCGCTTGGGCCCTGAACACACACCAGGGCTTGATCGCCTTTCATTAGTGTTTCTGATCAAAACTGGGGTGACAATTTACATGTATATATTTTTATATATATTTTGGATTTTTGTAGAGCTGCATAATAAGGCCAAAAAATATTTTGACAAAAATAACAATAATAATAAAAAATTTAAATAATACAGAATAAATAAAATACAAAAAAAAAAAAAAAAATTAAAAATGCAAGTATTTTCAATAAAAAAAAACAAGATTCTAAAAAACAAAAATTACGAAATTATAAAAAAAAGACCAATGATTTAAAGAATGAAAAAATAAAAATGCAAGATCTTTATAAAATAAGTAAAACTGTTTAAATAACAAATCCGTAAGAAATAATGATCTACTTAGATCAAAATTTATATTATTTTGGGGAAAAACTTTATTTGTATTAATAGTAAAAATATTACACAAAAATGAGACCGTACTAATGCAATTAACTACATCTGAGGTTTGGCAAAAATTACAGAAATAATAATAATAATAATAATTATAATAAAAACAAATGTAACTTCTTCCCACAGTGTTGTTAGTAAGGAGTGTATTAATGTGAGAAATATAGCACTGGAAACCACACGTTACTTTAATAGTTACTTAAAACAAATGAAAACAATGTTTACTTCATTGAGAAAAACAAATGCTTCACTAAAAATTTACATATAAATTAATTATGCACAAATATTATGAAGCAAGTGAAGCTGAAATTAAATTGAAAATAATTTATCATTAACTCCAATCAAAAAGATTATTTTCCCTTATTAAACACGTGTGTGTGTGTGTGTGTGTGTGTGTGTGTGTGTAATAAAACTCAATGAAAACATGAAGACATAAAAAAAAATGATAATAATAAAAGACATCAAAGACAATAAAAGAATATAATAAAGATAAAACACCATATATAAACACGATTAATAAAACATAGGCGCAGCTGAACTTTCCAGTCTTCAGTGTCACATGATCTTCAGAAGTGATTCTAATATAACTCTAATATTTATCAAATGTAAATGCAAGTCTAAGCATGTAAAAGGTGTAAATACAGCAGTCAAACTGGATTGTGAAACGGTCTCAGATGATATCAGTGCAGTCAAAACCACACAAAAACCATCAGTCCGGCCTTAAATACTGAGATAAGAGCAGATAACAAGCAGGAACTCCTGAACCGCACAGACCCGGACACATCACCCCGGACTGAACACAAATCATGTTTTTAACCCTTTTCACAAATCAAGTGTTTTCATTCTGCGTTCTCAATCAAACTGCAGTTGGCTTATTTTGTAATAAAATAATAAACCTACAAATACAGCTAGTTATCACAGTAAAACATGATCACAAAAAACAGGATTTATTTTTATTGAGCAAATAAACTCTTCTTCTGTGAAGCTCAATGAGATCCATTCTTTATAGAAAGTTTCCACCTTCATATTGAAAAATATATTTTAAAATGTGTTACATGAGCCTACATTGTTATTACAAGTACATGTTGTACATAAATATTACTATTAACATATATATTAATATTGAATATTTTAATCAAATTAACTAAAAACATTTTTTTGGCATGAAACTCATGGTAAAAACCAATCATAATGTAATATATATAAATATAATTTGTTTAAACGTTGATATGTACAAGTTACATATATTAAATGTATAGCAAAATAAAGAATATTATATCTAGATAGAGAGAGAGAAGCATGAAGCCTTCGATGATGATCTAACAATTCAAATTAATTAACTTTTAAAACAAATATGACGCAGTCAAGAAAATATGAAGTAAACAGGTTTATGAAATCCGTGTCATTTCCAAAAGTCTGTAAATATAATCTGGAAAACGAGCTGGAAAATAAACAACACAACACACAATCTGTAGAAATTAACAACAGAGCAGATTCTGAAATGGCTCCGCCCCCCTCGGTTACTGTTGCTAGGGTCGGATCACAAACACAGTTTTCCTGATCGTTCCGAGCGGATTACTCGGAATGTTTTATCTGCACCGTCCTTGGCAAACAGCTTCTGTTGTCACGGCAACCCATTTCCCGCTCCACTAATTGATGTTTTTACCACTGAACACCGTTACTGAGCAGGAGAAGAAGAGAAAGATGGGATTCTCTGAGCAGTTCAAGATCTTCGGTCAATCAAAAGCAGCTTGATTTATTATTGAACTGCATGCATATACACACTCCATATTTATATTCATGTACTGAATTTATTTAAATTAAATGATCGTATTAATTGCTTTATACAGTATATATTAGATTTAATATTTAAAATAATAAATGAATAGAATACATATAATGCATGCTTATTATGATTAAATATTGCATTGACATTAAAGCAGCGCAACAAATTGTATATTTACATAAAATGTTGAAAATATTTGTTGTTTTATATGTAATAAATTGTATAAATTAAATAAATTAATATAAATAATGCATAATATATTAACATATATTTAATTAAATTAAAAGCAGTGCAAAAAAATTATATAAATATTTTATATTACATATGTAATCATTTATGCAGTGCAACTAATATGTATGCATATATATCAATACTTGTCTTTTACTGCATATATTTAATTAAATTCTTAAATATTAATAAAAATATATAATAGATTTATTTATAATACAATATAATTTTTAATTAAAAGCAATGCTTTTAAACAAATCTGTTTTTCATTAATTAAAAAGATGTTTCCTCACACAGCTTCATGAATTATGAAGACTTGCATTTCCTGGTGACATCATCGAGGCTGCCTTTATTTAGGAAGCAGCTACACTGGATCCCAACACTGTTAATAAGCCAGATCTATTCTCACAGAGTGGATCTGTGTGTTAGTTGCTATAACACACTGTTGGGCTGAGTGTGAGCGTGACTCTTCAGTCACAAACAGAGCAAATTACACCGTCAGCCCGCAAGAACTGTGTGTACACCGCGCTAAATACAGACTCACACGGACCCAAGAACATCAGAGAAAAACATCCAGCCATCGAGGATGTGTCTAATCTATCTTCAGCTCAAACACAAGACGATGTGCTCTTAATAAAAGACCAGAGATGGAGTATAATATATAACCATCCTTGTGATATTGACAGACGTGACCTCTGACCCTGTGCTTGACCTGTACTGATGACAAAAACAACCGGTTTAACTGTGACTGTCTTCAGTCTAGTACTGTGGTGTAACCCTGTTTAGTTTCTCTCTCTCTCTCTCTCTCTCTCCATCGGTCTGTTTACGAGCTCTTAGACTCCTGCGGTTCGAGACGCTCCAGCGTTTAACACACATGGATTTCCTCTTCAAGCTTTCCATCTGTAAACAGCAGATGACATCTAGAGCTAGCATTTCAGAGTGATAAAGTGATTAATAGCTTAGACGATTCGTTACAAACCAATGGCATCAGTGTAAAAATAGCATTGCATGTTATGAGACTCTCTTAAAAAGATTTAGTCCTGAATTTAAGATCTATGCAATTTTTTCCATGCATTTGGATTACACAGTTCTTACATAATACAGCTAATAAACTTAATTCAATGCATTTGTCATTTATGAATAAATTAGATTTCTGCACTCTCAAAAAAGAAGCAATTTTTTAACTACTGTTGCATCTATTGGACTTTACATTTTTAATCATTTAATATAAATAATCATATTTTCACATATATATGTAAAAAAAATGACTTTAATACTTAAAATAAATATTTAAAAATGTAAAAACAATTATATATTTTAATCAAATTTTTTGTTTTAATCATTTGGTTATAATATATACAATTTTTAGAATTGTATTTGTATATTATTTTTAGATTTTAAATTTAAATAATCAACATCTATGTTACATTATAGTTATATTTGTACTAGTTTTATTTAAATTATCATATTTGTTCACCTCTTCCTTTATATTATATTATTTTGATAGGTTTATAATTTTAACACTTTTAATTTATTTAAAAAAAATGTTAATAAAAGTTAAAGCTGTATAATAAATGCATGCAATTCAAATACGTGAATCTGAGCCGTCTAAATGCTGAACACTTTTTTTTATTTTTTTATTTAGGCTCATAACAATTGTGATATGTACAGAAATATGAAAACAAGCCGCTGCAGGTCTCTGGCAAATAGAGCTGCTCTCGTTTCAACACAAAACAAACAAACAAATGCCAGGGGAAGACAAACATCTTGCCGTCTGAACACCTGCTTCACACGCTGCTTTCGCTCTGGATCTGAGACCAATCTCTGTTGATCTCCGAGCTTACACTTCTGATTTATTCGAGAGCGTCTAATTCAATCCAGCTGCGATAAAATCACTTCAGATTCACTGCAGAATAACACGAGTCTCACAAACGCAGCGGTCCCAGCACAGAGCCCTGAACGCACTCGGGCCTAAGAAAACCTCCCTCTGTAATTACATCAAATAACTCCAGCTCAATCTAACCCAATAAAAGCAAAGTGTTGCTAGAAAATATGATAGAATTTCATCTTTAGGACGTTTGTGGAAACTTATCGTGAATTAATTGAGATGAGGAGCAACGATCCCACAAAACACGTCTTATTTTATCCCAAAATCTATTTGGGAAATTACATTTTTGTTTAAAGAACTTAATGTAATTCCAAAAATACAAACCCAATGACATTAATAAATCATAATAAATAAATTAATATATATATATATATATATATATATATATATATATATATATATATATATATATATATATATATATATATATATATATATATATATATATATATGTATACACAGTTTTTTTATATATTTACATATTTATATCCATTTAACATTTAAAATATATATTTAAATATAATATAAACATGGAAATTTATATATATAAAAAATAAATATACATAGTACAAACATATATATTATGCATTCAAAAACTTATTTTGGATGTGATTAATCAATTGACAGTGCTAATTAAAATTGATAAGTATAAATGAAATATTAACCATTATCTAATAATAAATCATAAAATATTCCTAAGACAGTTAGGTAACAAAATTAACAAATAACAATTATTTTAAATATATTCATGAACGAGGTTTATTCTTTAAAACACACTTCACCAATAAGCTAAGAAAAACAAAATCAAGATAATATTCTCTGTTCAAGTAACATCAATCTTTAGATCAGATATGATTTGCTGAGTAAAGGCACTAATTAGTGAAATCGTGCGCTAGAAACATACATCGCTCATTATAAACATAACGGATTAATAAACTGATGAACATTTCCATCACGGTGGTAAAGTCAGAGGAAACTGGGCGCATTCTGCAATCAATTTAGTGTTCTGTGTCTGAAATAGCAACAGCGCAGCAGAATAACAGAGGCTTAATGAGTCTGACGAAGCCAGAGAGAAGTGAAGAACAGCTGCCGAACAGAGAGAGAGCAGCGAGGGAACAGCTGTCCAGTCCAAACACAAACACTCGCTCAACTACTTCCTCTCCACTCACTCTCACTTCCTGCCTCTGGCGCTAGTGAAGACGCTCTCGAACTCAAGGACGATTGAGCCGCTGCCAGGCCAAGAGTGTGTGTGGTGTGTGTGTGTGTGTGTGTGTGTCTGGAAGGACCGTCTCTTTAACATCTGACTCCAAAACAGAAAACCTGCATCCTCTGAGAACTTAATTATGCATGCAGAGCTCATTTACATATTCAGATTTACTTGGACATGCATCTTAAAGGTACAGCAGCACTTAAACCAGAAACAACTACATTATGATTATTATAATAATAATAAATAAATAAATAAATAAATAATGTTGTTTTAAGAGGAAAAACGTATCTGATTAATGGTTTAACACAAAAAACAACTAGATTAAAATACTAATATATATAGTTTAGAGTAATGGTTTAAACAATAACACCACATAAAAACATTAATAAAAAAATCTAATAAATTCTGAAAAGTATGCACTGTAAGAAACAAGAAGAGTGTAAATGTACAGATAGGGGGTGTTTCAGAGGAATAAACAGATGCTAAAGTGTCCCAGAAAGCCTTTGGTCATGCTGAATGTGAATGTGTGCGGCGTCAGTATTTGGGGTAAAGTTCAGGCCATCAGTTTTTCCTGTAAGTTTGCTTTCGTTTTTAATAACAACAGGAGCTCTGTAGTTATTTGCACTGATATGAATCTACTATGCAGTGAACATGAACACTTCCTTGTACTGGTACTATAGATATTTACCACGATAATACATTCCCATACACGTGTATATATATTAATAGTGAGAGTGTCTTCAAAGAACAGCATGGTAAAACCACTCAGAAAAATAAAATATGAATCAATTACATTATTCTATAAATGTTGTAAATTATAAATTTGGTTTATTGTAAAATATTGTGTAAATTATTAATTTAACTTTTTAAAGCATTTAAATTATTTACATATTTATTTTACTTTAACATTATTGCACAAGTCAACATTTTTATTTCATCAAAAAATAGACAAAAATTATGTTTTTAAATAAAAATGTATTTATGTAAAAAATCTCTAATAATAAAATTCAAATATATATGTTTTTTGTTTTTTCTTTAAATTATTTATTTCTTTGAAATAAATCATATAACTGTCCTCCAAAGAAAGGCAAATATTTATAAAGTTTTTTATACTCTTCAAAGCAGAGCTCACATTTTTCAGTAGAAACACTAACTGTAATAAATAAGGTATTTTGGAGGCACACCACAATTGAGGTAACCCGCAAACTATCATTAACATGCTAATCTTTTTTTCTTTAAAGAAGCCCAAACCATGTCTCTAAGGGAACCAAACTATGAAAGATGAAAAACAGACGGAAAGAAAGAGGAGAAGCAGCGAGAGGAGTTCGTGAATGGGGTCAGACATGCCTCATGTTCCCTTCGAAACATCCTGTAGATTCCATCACATCAGCAGCTTCCTGTCGGGGGAGGGGCACTGCAGAGCAAACACGGGGGCTTGTTACCCAGCAACCAATCAGAAGCTCAGGGCTCGGGTTACACAGCCAATCAGAGTGCGGCAGCCCAACCCTCGCCCCCTGACAACCACAGCATGAGTGAACGAGGGAGAGAGAGAGAGAGAGACAGAGACAAAGAGAGTATTGGCGTTCACTTAAACGAAAGAAAAACGACATAAAATATTCACATTTATGATTGCCGTGCACTTGAAACACATCACGTGATCTTGTATTTAAACTCTCCAGTCTCATAAATTATCTCTAGTGCATCATTTCCAGTCCCTGCAGAGGAGGGGGCGTGTCTTCGGTTGATTGACAGCTCGAGGAGCCGCGCCTCTCTGGTAGATTCCCATCATCCTAACTCACGTAATCACTTTCACATTGAACATTCCTGCGCAGTGGCGAAATGCATCTGTCTAGACGCAAGCTAACGTCTGATTAAATGAAGCGTGAAAAGCAAATTATAACTCAAATATAAAGACGTCAACGGCAGTAGATGGGAATGATCTCACTTGACTTTGAATATATCTTCTGTAAATAAAACGTGAGACTAATATTTATAAATCAATTTTTATTTTAACAAACCCCTATTGCTTTTTCGATCCCAAGATCGATCGGGAATATATATTTCTATATCTGTGAAATGTGTCAATACCCAGCTTTATTGCCTCATATAAACTTACAAACATGTTAACATACGATTTATTGTGCTATTTACGGTGAAAATTGTGCATCTGATGTCTTTTTCGAAGACTCAAACGCTGCAGCTTGTTACACACTCGACTTTAATACACAGACGTTTGATCACAGCACTAACACTAACAATAAGCAATTAACAAAATAAAATCTCACTAACAACCACCACTGCATTATTCAAGCAAACGTTCAGCTAATGACACTAATAAACCGTAGAAGGCATTAATAGCCAGTCTCATGACTCTCATCGCCCCTGGAAACGACTAATCAGCCGAACTATTAAAGCAGGACTTCCTGGAAGCTCGCGCTAACTCAAGAGCAGCGTCCCGCGTGGAGCGGCCCATGTGGGAACCATTACGCTCCTCCAGGAAAGAACCTGCTCCAGGACCCTTGCTGCTAAAACTTTGCGCAATCACGGGGTGATTAGTGTGGGAATGCTAAACTCGTCATTAAACGGTTTTATCTCGCTGAGCAGCGTCACGTGGAGACCTCATGGTGTCTGGGTGGTCCGTTAAGAGCCGGAGCGCATGCACACCAAAAACATGCTTCAGCCGTCGTTTAGCATGTCATGAAGACGACTTACTCATTCTGCATTTAACGACTGCAGTGTATTGTGGTTTAGACGTTTGTTGCTTATGGTGTTTTCTTGTTAAACAAACAACAAACTAAAAAAAAAAGATAAAAAAAAAGAGCTAACCGCTACATGAACCTACCATGACAACAATATAGAACAACAACAACAACTAACATAGTTTTGTAGTTTTTCTGTAGTTTGGCCTCTCTTGAACATGTTTTACACTCGTTCGGGGTTTAGAAACTGCAGTTTAGATTTTCAGTGTTTATTTCAGATCAGACAATGTTCATGTAGAGGTTTCCTTAACATAAAACTACAATAAAAGAGCTTGTAGTGTAGTTTTTCTGTAGTTTGGCCTCTCTGTAGTTTTGTACAGGGTTTATGTTATTTATTGCTAAAATACGATAGACTAAAATGGAAGTTTTTTTAGCCGTGTACTTAATTACTAACAAAAAAACTACAACAAAATAACCGTTTTTGTAGTTTTTCGTTAGCTTGGCCTCTCTTGAACATATTTTAGTCTTCTTCAGTGTTTATCAACTACAATTTAGCTGTTTGTTAGTAAAATACAACAGAATAAAAAGTTAAAGAAGCGGTTTAAAAACAATGAAATAAAAAGTCTGAATTTGTAGTTTTTCCTGTAGTTTAGTCTCGTTTTAAAGTCGGCATGAAATCAAATTTGACAAATCTTCTTTTTATATGTAATATTGTAGTGTTTATTATAAATGATTTATCTGTGCACTTCATTATTTTTTTTTAAATTCATGTACCCTTATAATCTTTAATCAAATACATTACCCTACCATCCCCCCTCGAAACAACCTCTTTTTTTCTTTCGGTCACGTGCCATGGCGAAAGGGTGCGGCCAGAGCCGATGAGGGTGTGGCTATATGTGTCTTTCTTGTTTTTTGCACCGCCTCTCAGATAACTTTTGAGGGTGAACTTGACCGACAACTTCACTCGACTCATCTTGGTTTGCGGGAGGCTCGTATAAATATGGTGCCGATTCCTGCTTGAAAATTTAGCTCCTCGTCCTCGTTCTCGTCGCCGGGCTCCTCAATAAAAAATCCTTCATGGGACGGGAGGGTAACGGTGGAAAGAAATCCTCCACAACTGAATGTAAACTAGCATTCAAATCTGCCTTCATTTTGTTTGCAACGCCCAACCTCCAACGATCCAATCAATTCCCCGATGGACGAAACCAAGCCCCGCTCTACATTTTTTTCTAATTTCAGAAGCCGTTTAACTCGGATATACGTCACAGCAAGGAAAAAATTACAATCTCAACTTCCGTTTCATGCCGACTTTAACAAAATTTCCTTGTTCAGCATTTATCAACTGCAGGACAGATTTAGACTTCTGTTCCTAAAAAACATTCAACTAAAAACAAAGTTCATGTTGCAGTTTGCTTGATTATAAATATAACAATAAACTACAGGAAAAAAACAGCCAAATTTTTCTTAATTAAAGTTCTTTATGAACCGCAGGATTGCTTGTAATAAAGATTTAAATGCAAAAGAAAAGGCAAAAGCTGACTGTTTCTGTTAATGTAAGTTTTAATTTAGAAGGTTTATGATAACATCTAGTAAATGCAAAAATAAAAAACGATATAAATACCGTTTTCTCACACAAACCGCTCGTTTCGTGTCTTAGACCATCAGTGTGTACTTACGATGAGGAATGCTTTAATTTGGACTCCTCTGTTCATGCTCTTTGAGGTGGTGACCATAGACCTCCATTATATGAGTCACAGACAAGAACGGTTTGACCTAAAAATATCAAAATGGGAAATACTGCGGAAACAAAGACACCTACATCTTGGATGCCTTTGAAGTAAGCTAAAACATACCAAATTTTAATTTGAAAGTGAACTATCCCTTTAATAATATTACAATAAAAAAACAACAAAGAAGCTTGTTTTGTAGTTTTTCAGTAGTTTAGCTTCTCTTGACCATAATTTACATGTTTAGTGTTTATCAACTAAGGTTTTTTGCCAAGTATGTTCTCACACACAATTCCAGTACACAAAGATGACAACAACAACAACAACATACAGATAATAAAAATAAGATGTGAACAAAATACACACGTATAAACATAGATAAACTACAATAAAAAGGCTTTGGTAGCTAAAATACAAGTATTTTAGATTTCCACTGCTAAAACAGTTTTTCAGTAGTTTAGTTCTCTTGATCTAATCTTGTTCAGTGTTTAGAAACTGTCTTTTGAACAATTTAGTCTACAGCAGACTAAAAAAAAACAAGTAGTTAGTTTCACAACAAACAAACAACAGCTGTTTTTGTACTTTTCCAGGAATGTAACCCCTCTAATGCAATTTCTCTTGTTTCGTTTTTTGTAACTAGCTTTAAAATGTAACAATATACCGGACTATATCCACAACTTTCATTTGTTTCACAAGAACATAACTAACATCAGATCCCACAGCTCACCTTACAGGGTAATCTTCTCTTTCAGTCTGATTGTGATTGTAATTCTTGCGTCTGTTGGATGGGGATGTTCACAGCGGGACGTTTCTGCACATGATGATTCATCACAGCTTAATCAACACTCACCTTAATGCTGTATCTAATGAATTACAAATCAAAACAATCTTATTCATCAACTCCTATATTATACTCATGACTCTATATTACCAGGATAGGCTTGTTAAACAACTGCAATTTAATAAAATGCACTAAAAATGAATTGCATTTCAATTAGATTAAGCTTTTTATATGCTTTTTCAATGCTCAATTTATTAAACCTTGTTATTTGTACTTTATCTCGTTTAATAATCATACAACAGACTAAAAAAATATCATCAAATAGTTTTTCAGTAGTTTATTGTCTCCTGAAGACAATGTAGCCTACTATTAGAATCTGCAATTTAGACTTTTGTTGCTAAAATAAAACAAACTAAAGAGGTTCATCAAGTGTTTTCTTAATAAAAATAAATAATAAAACAAAAATATTTTTTTTAGTAGTTTTTCAATAATTTAAACTCTGCTGCAATTTTCACTTGTTTAGTGTTTATTACTTGTATTTCAGACTTTTGTTGGAAACATGAAACAGAAAAATATTGCTACAAGTGTAACTGCATCATATAATAATTGCTGTTAATAATGTTCATCATCTGGTTGACTACATTCCTGTTTAATATGCGCATAAACTGACAGTCACCACTTATAAGCTACTACTAAATATTGTAGAAACGTAATATTCTGTAAAGTTGCTTTGCAATGATTTGTATTGTAAATATATACAAATAAAAAGAGGTTAATGTAGTGTTTGCTTAAATATAAATTATAAAACTATAAAATAAATTGTTTATTACTTGTATTTCAGACTTTTGTTGACAATATAAAAGAGACTAAAAAGAGGTTCATGTAGTGTTTGCTTAATAAATAATAAAATAACGACAACAAAAAAAACTGATTTTGAAGTTTTTCAATAGTTTATACTGCTGAACACAATTTAAACTTGTTTAGTGTTTATTACTTGTATTTCAGACTTTTGTTGACCAAATAAAACAGGCTAAAAAGAGGTTAATGTAGTGTTTGCTTAATAACAAGAAACAAAAAACTAAAGATCTGGTTTGGTAGTTTTTCAGTAGTTTAGACTCTATTCAACAAGGTTCGGTGTTTAGAAACTCCAAATTAGGAATTATTTTAATTAATTGTTTTATTTAATAAACCTTTTTTCTGGTAAAAAAAATAAAAAATACTACAACACAGAAGGCATATTCTGTCCTCCTTTCAACAACTGGCATCAAACGCACATTGTGTCTTTGGCGCGAGTGTTGTTTACAGATGTGCAATTCAAACACGCTCATAAAAAGATATCTAATCACACAGTTACGAAAGGCACGATCAGTCTCGTACACAACCACCCTGAACTGGAAAAGCCTCCCGTGTGTGTGTGTGTGTGTGAGGCACATGTTCACAGCACACCACCACAATTGACGCGTGTGCCATTTAAAGCTCACAACCATTCTTGCAATGCAGCGGTTTTTCCCTTTAAATGACTATAAAAGATTTATATCAGAGGGAGCAAAGGCTACGCTCTGACACAAAACAAACACAGTGGACGCCAAACAGGGCAAAGTTGGTCTCAGATCATGCACGGGGAGAAAAAGGCATGCGACACACTGCTGTTTCACCTACAAACGGATCTGAAATATGCAATGATATATTTAAAAATGCAATGCTTTCTAAGTGCTCTTTAATGTACGTTTTTCCTCTAAAGACTACAGAGATGCATGACGTTGTAGCCGTTCCCACTGAAATACAACACTTCAGGCCGTGGCACTGAGAAATATCAACGCAACAGATGGAGTACCTTACTACGAGTTTGATCACAACTGATACACATACAAGCGTTTGCACTGCAGAAAACACTGGTGAAATCCTGCTCCATCACAAGCAAAAAGAGACGTCTCGTATTTCTGGTCTTATTTGAACGTCTGAGCCCTAAGCAAGCATCTGATCCAGACAAAAACTAACTAATAAAGCTGAAAGAAGAGATTCAATAACACTCATAATGCCACTAACAATCGCTGTAATAACAGACGGATCTGTGCCCAAGCTCTTCAGTAAGATCATGCAATTATTAAAAAACAAAAAAAACTTATATAAAAGACAAAAACGTTTGGTTTGATGCTGATAATCGTTTCAAATTATTTAATGATCAAATCAATAGTGCTTTTTAAGCTGTTGTTTTTAAAAACACAGATCAACATTTATTATACAAAGCCTGAGGAAAAATTTAAAACATTAGTGACTTATTTCTAAAAAAAGAATTAGAAGTTCACAAATACCATACTATCATCTTAACCAGATACAAGTATTGAATTAAAACATGCTAACTGATCAAACCTGATATTGTTGTGCATCTGTAATTCAGTCTGTACTGTTATTGTTGTTTTTGTCATCTATTTTAACTTATCTATTTATAGTGTATTTATGCAAATTTTATAGTTTCAGTTGTTGCATGTGATGCACTTTGAACTGCATTGATTTGTTTTGCAAAATTCCTATAGGATTAAATGTAATCGAATGATATTAAATACCACACTGCTTATTTCCCCTAAATTAAATAAACAAGCTACAAATCCCAAGTCATTTCTGCATTAACATGTCTTTTTTTTTATTTACTTAGTATTTAATAACCGAAACACATCTTATTCCTTAAATATAGATTTATGAAATCATATGAAAATGTGGTTATTCAGTAACAATGCAGATAAAATGCATTGAATAAAAATATATAATAATAAAAATAATAATAATAATAATATTATATATATACATATATATATATATATAATTGCATGTATTAACGCATTAATATAAGCGGACCAAACATAAATACTAACAAACACTACAAACCTCTTACTTAAGCGATTTGTGAAATATAAGATTTTAAAATCCACAATCCAGCAACAAACTGAACTTGAACTGATGTGAGAAACACCGGAGCTAATGAAAAACAGAAAGGCACAAACAATAAAAGCTGATGAGAGAAGCACTGGATCCAGTGAAAGTGTCTCTACAGTTTACACTGGATTCACACGTTCACAACAGAGTCCTAGAACACACACACACACACACACACACACACACACACACACACACATTATCAGCACATTATCAGAGCCCACAATCAATTCACACAAGCATTTTCACGCCACATAACCAAACAAACACATAAATATCATCGTGTTGTTTTCCAGAAGCTAATATGTTAGCGTGATCGTGTTGTTTTGTGTGTTAGCATCTCAATCTGCCACACACACACTCGCGTAGACTCTCCACAGCCACATATTCGCACAAAAGGGGCAGCCACAGCGATCTTTCCCACACTACGAACACTAAAATATAATTTAAGCGCAATTTACCCGAGTTTGTCGGACTTGTTTCCTTGTTTCCGTAACCATCCACTGAATCCCGTCCCAGGCCGCAGTTTAAACTCGCTTTAGTCCAACGGAACGTTTCTTTAAACCGAGCAGCGACGCAACAGACAGCAGCTCTGCTTCGCCCCGCCCTCCCCCGCATATCTATAGACATAGTTACCGCGACGGCCAATCGCGAGCGGGCTTCGCGAGTCCTGTCCCGGCGATTGGCTGAGCCGCCTGACAGCTCGATCGCGATTGGCCGAGTGGCGCGCCACTGACTGCGAAAGCGGGCGACGCCCCTCGCCCAAAAGGGGTGTGTCCTAAGAGGTAAACAATCTGTCCTCTCACAGCGTTTCTGTGTTTAAAAAGTTAAAAATATCAAAAGTAGGTCATTCAGATTCAGAAGCAGACCTGTGCAGTCAGGACACGAAGAATGTGTGGGCAGATCTGGGTAAGAGTGAGCTCCCCAGCATAATAAGAGGAGGATTGAAAAATATGCAGGGTTTTATTTCAATTTATGGCATTATCTGTAGGGATTTCCTTTTTCGATTACCATGACTAATATTAAAAATTATTATTTCGTTATCACCAATTATATAAAATGGTATTGTTGGAAATCCTGGGTGAATAACAGGGTAAATTTGTTTGTAAATAATTTAAATACAATGGTTCATGAATATGACAGGTAAATATAAAAAAAATAATGAAAAATATGTAGGTTTTTAAAGTAATTTATGCCATAATTTGAGGGGATTTCCTTTTAAATGTATATTTATTATTATTATTATTATTATTATTATGTGGATATCAGGCAAACAACAGGGTAAAATTTACAAAAATGGGGGGGAGAGCAAGAATAATTCTACAGAATAATTCATGATGCCACAAAATATGTAAAATTGTATTGTAATTTATGACATAATTTGTCAGGATTTCATTTTCAATTAATATGAACCCATAACTATTATTATACTGTATGATTGGCAATAATAAAAAATTTGCACTATATGCTTAACATTTAATATGATTATTATATTATTGCCAGTTTTATCTAACAACAACAGGTTAAATTGTACAAAAATGTGGGTTTTAAAAAAAAATGCTGGATTTTATTGTAATTCAAGACAATTTGTTGAGATTTCCTTTTCAATCAATTAATAAATATATTATTATTATTATTATTATTATTATTATTTCGCAGTGTTATTGCAAATAATGCAAACTGATATCTAACAACAATAAATAATATAAATACAGTGGTACATCAATATGATAACGATTCATTTGCATACAAATATTTATATTTATATAATATGCACGGTATAAACATGCAAAGCAAATAAGATCTTCCGGATTTTATTTAGCTGAACCCATGCTTCCCAAACATACAGATTTTCCTCCAGGATCCTGTTCTCTGTATTGAGCAGTCAGTCATCAACACTCTCCCTCGTGTCAAACACCAAACACGATCATGTTAAAACCATAAAACCAAAGTCCTCTGTGTGCGTGTTTCCAGCATAGATGTGCACGGATGAGCAGGCTTATATAATGATTCCTCAACGTCTCCCTCCGCTCGTGTGCAGAGGGATGAATCTAGGCCATCTCGTCGGCTTTGTGTCTGAGAGGCGGATCAGGACCGAGGGGGAGGGCGCTTCTGGGGTCAAAGGGCAAGAGCGGTCGGAGAGCCGTGTTTGTGCACATACCATACATTTTAAGAGCTTTCTGATGGAGAAGCGCTTCGAGATGAGCTCTCGTCCAGCTCCGGCCCTTCACTGGGATCCTACTCCTGCATCCAGCTGGAAAAACAAACACAGTGTGGGAGCGAGAAGAGACCAGCTCTGATGGAAACACTGAACTGAAGACTCGGAGTGCCGAGTTATTATCTGTAACTAAAAGTAGAGCCATAAACATCTGAAGTACTTGAAAAATACATATAATCTCATTTTCTCATGTTGATTTCAAACCCACCACACAAATAAAATGTTAAAAACTGTCTGCCTTTGAAATTAAAGTCATATTCGTCAAAAATTAACCGTGATATAAAATATTTAGTTTTGATGATGACGAAAACTGATGTATTTTATATGAGCTAGTTGCACTTTTCATTTCAGCAGAACTACAATAAACTGAAATTAAAATGAGAAATAAAGAAATACAACTGATAAAAGGAACAAAAACACTTAAAAATGACTATATTGTAACTAAAATTAAAATGAAAGGAAAATGCAAAAATGTTAAAATATTAAGCATTTAAAAAATATAAAAAATAAATAGCATCGCATTAGTGTCTCTCCAATGGAAGTGAATGGGTGCCGTCAGAATGAGAGTCTGATAAACACATCACAATAATCCACAGCACTCCAGTCCATCAGTTAACATCTGGAGAAGACAAAAGATATACAAACACATCCAGCATTTTATTAAAAACATTTCTAAGGCCCTATGAATTTTATTTTTTCTAAACCAAATTATGTTGAAAATCTATTTTAATGGTCTCTTAAATTATTATTAATGAAAAGCATCTCTAATTAATCGATTTTATTGAATTCTTTTTTTTATTCTTTTTCCCCAGAAATACTGTGTTGTGTATTTAAATTCTTCTGGTAAATATTTATTTGCAAATAACGTTGAAATAACAATTGTATTATTAGTATTAATAGTAACAGTAGATTAAGTTATATTTCTTTCTTTTATTTTGACAGGTTGCTGTTAAAGGGCACCTTACATGGTGTTTGGACATAAACGTGTGTTAGCAGTGTGTGAACACAACCACCCTAAAATGATAAAAATCCACCCACTCTTTCTTTTTTTTAAATCCTTAAATGGCGGGAAAATGCAGCTCATTTGCATTTAAAGTGATACACACCAAAACAGCTCTTTTTTTAAAAAACAGACCCCAAAAATGGCTTTTTCCAGCTGTTATAATAAATAATATTTTGGGTATTTTGGGCTGAAACTTCACAGAAACTGCACTTAATATTCACAGACACTAGTCCATATCAAGGTTTGTTTTAAGAGTACTGTCCAACTTTTGATTTATCCATCACAAATTTGGCAAATTCAGTTTTTATGACTGGATTCAACAGCAGATGCACTTTTTCACTGGAGGAAGTGTTATTATGGATTATAGACTCTATGTGTTTGAGTTGAAATCATCTTAATGCTGGATGTGTTTCAGGTTTTGTCTTCTCCAGATGTTCACTGATGGACTGGAGTGCTGTGGATTATTGTGATGTTTTTATCAGCTGTTTGGACTCTCGATCTGACGGCACCCATTCACTTCCATTGGAAGACACTGATGCAATGCTGCATTACATTACATGTATATATAAAAAATAAAAAAAACTTGTCACCATCACTATTTGCAATAAATACAGAGGGAGCAGAAGTAATGGACATCAGAGGATGTTTTTGTTTCATATCTGATAAATCAGGCTCAAATAGTCTGATATAATGAAAATATGGAGGGAAAAACAGCTTGATTTTATTCAATTCAATGCAGATCCTGAATTTATGTGATGCAATTCTGTTGCTTGTGATGTAAATCAATGAGATCTTTCTAACACTAGAGCAGATGCTGACATAAAAGTGACTTTTAGATTTAAAAGCACCTGAAGCACAATCATCAGGTTCAACACTTAAAGCAAATCCAGAGTCTCTGGTGAAGCACATTCAGTCATCAGCATTCAAGAACAGCTCCATTTACTGAAAGCGTCTGCCAAATCCACATCTCAACAACATCCTTCACTTCAACAATCAAACCTGACAACGAGGATTTTATAAATGGTGCTGCTTTAACTCCAGTGAGGCTCAAATGAACTGAAACTGGGGTTTGTCCCGCTAATGCAAATAGCTTTTTTCTTCAGCCGATATGTTTCTCTGGAGATTTCTCAGACTGTGTTTGATATATAATATAGTTTCACACATGCTGTAAACAGAAAGCCTCAATGCTTGTTTCCATTTTGTGTTAAAATGCAATTTGGCATTAATAATGTTTTAAAAAACCACAGCTAATTCATTTTTCAAACCAGAAATGACAAGTCAAGAATATTTTATGTGCATGAAAATCATTTATTTGATTTAAAATATATTCTGAAATATTATTCTAATGTAAACAGCTGTTTTCTGTGTGAATCTGTGTTAAAGGGTAATTTATTTCTGTGATGCTCCGCTGTATTTTCAGCATCATTCATCCAGTTTTCAGTGTCACACGATCTTCAGAAATCATTCTGTCATTCCGCTGCACAGTATTTTTGTGGAAACCATGATGCATTTAATTTTTCAAGATTCACAGATGAACAGAACAGCATTTATTCAAAATCTAAATGTTTTGTAACATTTGGAATGCATCCCTACTGGAGAACAGTATGTGTTTTTTGTTCTGGCAACGACTCACACTCAGATTAGGAAGATTAAAGCACACAGGTGAGTTCAGGTGTTTGTCTTTGGGCTGATGGGTAATCTCTGCCTGTTTAACGACACAAATAGATACAAATGCGATTGTTTCGACTCACAGATGAGAGACCTAGGGTCCCTCAAGCTCCTGTTTTAATGAAACTGATGGTCATTTGATTGGCAGGAGCGCTGACCGCCTCAGCAAACCCTCACCAGACAGACCTGTTTCCTTTAAACAGTGTTGGAGCAAATCAATGGACCGCAAGTCTGAGTCTGCATAAAAAGAAAAAAACACATTTTTTCCAAACAGTTTCATGTGTCGGGATGATGGTGGGCTGTCTGTGGCCTGTGGAAGGGATTCCACATCTTTCTATTGTTCTATATTGACTTAAACTCGAGAAAACACATTAAAGAGTCGAATGGTCAGGCCTAAAGAATCGGTCTCCTCTGCCAGAGCTAAACTTAGAAAATAACAGGACTTCTTTGCCAAACACGGAAGACACTGCCCTGGAAAAATGGCATGGTAAAACATCCAGACAGAGACACTTATCTAAGAGATGACAGAGACCGAGAGACAGCTAAAGTACATATACATGATATAAACCCGCACACACCCTGTGAGCCATAACTTTAGCACATCACTGCTAAAAATGAACTAACTGCTGTGAATGATGCATATCAGGTATATGCACCCAGGCTGATTTATGACATTCATTTTCATTAATATTAGAGGATATCAGTAATATCCACGTATCTCTGTATGTGAGCACTGAATAATTCATAATAAACCAGTGTTTTCACTTCCATCTGTATTTATTTACCGATTGGCATAGCAGCTCATTTGCATAATAAGGTTATTGCAATGCATATTTTGGCTATTCTCAGTCTGAACACAGCGTAATCACATAATGTCAGATATAGTGTATTTTTCGACGAGTTTCCCACGAGAACTGCCGCTAAAAACAACAGGCAACAAGGTAACTTCCGATTCATGGATATAGCAGTCGGTTCTTCTTAGTGAATCAAAAACGTACAGCGCGACCAGTGCGATCAGATTTGCACCTATACCCAACTGTAAATGTGAATTTTGTATTTATTGTGATGAAATAAACTGTTTTTCTATGATTTTCTCTCACAAGCTTGACGCAAAAACAACACACGATATGAATCGATCAGTATCCGATTCACGATTAAATGACTCTTTACCAATTGGTTCATTTTAATGAATCAAAAACGCACAACGCAAAAGTATAGTTACATGATGAAGTCATCTACTAGTGCGCATGTGTAGTTTGAGGATCGCAAATCATTTGAATCAGTTCGGGAGTTTGGAGCGGGTTCGCGAATTATTTGAGTCAATTTGGGGATCGCGAATCATTTGAGTCAGTTCGGGGATCGCAAATCATTTGAATCAGTTTGGGAGTTCGGAGCAGGTTCGCGAATTATTTGAGTCAATTTGGGGATCGCGAATCATTTTAATCAGTTCGGGAGTTCGGAGCGGGTTCGCGAATCATTTGAATCGGTTCGAGAGTTCGGAGCGGGATCGCGAATTATTTGAGTCAATTTGGGGATCGCGAATCATTTGCGTTAGTTCGGAGCTGGTTCGCGAATCATTTGAGTCAGTTTGGGGATCGCGAATCATTTGAGTCAGTTCGGGAGTTCGGAGCGAGTTCGCGAATCATTTGAGTCAGTTTGGGGATCGCAAATCATTTGAATCAATTCGAGAGTTCGAAACGGGTTCGCGAATCATTTGAGTCAGTTTGGGAGTTCAAACGGGTTCGCGAATCATTTAAGTCAGTTTGGGAGATCAAACGGGTTCGCGAATCATTGGAGAGCAGGGGCGAAAGTACCATTTTTCAGAAAAACATCATTTTAAAAGATAATGTTGTAGACAGAGATATGTTTCTGCTGTGGCCAGTAACTCAGTGTGGTCTATCAATACCAGGTGGTATTCTGTTATTTCTCTTATTTTTCTTAAGTATACCTGATTGTGACCTTGTGATTTTGTCCTTTATCTTTGCAAAAAAAATAAAAATTACATTTTCATATTTTCATTTTAAATTTAAGTTTCATCAGATGTCTTTTTATTGTCAATTTCAATGTATTGTTTAAAAAATTTTATTTCAACAGAATGTACAATATAAAAATGTTATTACATTATCATAATAAAAAAAAAACTCTAAACATAATGTAACAGTAGGCCTATTTATGTTTCCATCCAGTTGTTTTTATGCATGAATTGAAACTGTGCATTAAAACATCTGGAAACACTGTAAATTCACATGTGGAGGTGTAAAGGCTAAGATATGGCTAAAACCCAAATATAAATGTGACGTAGCAGCTGCCCAGAGAGAGATGTTCCTCTATGTCCAGAAACACCCTCTCAAACACATCTGGACAAAACCAGACCTCTGTCTGTCTTTCTGACCCTGACTCGGACATATTATTTTGGTATAATATGACATAAACATTTGTAAGAAATGATGCAAAACACAGAAATAAACAATATGGCATGCACTGGAACAAAATAAATACTTCTTGTGACTGTAGCAGGACAAAAGTAACAACTGTTACTTTCGTCCCGACAGGAACTCCTGACATTTAAACTCGATTTAATTTTATACTGAAAAAAATCTGAAAATGCAAACTTTAGGATGTGTTAAAGCACTAAATAACCTGTAGATTGATCATTACTGTGACACATGTAACAAGAAAAACAACACGACTAATTTAAAAAAATTACCGCTTCAATAATGAACTTTTTGTACTCGAAAACAGTTTTATGGACCTAACTTCGGGAAACGATGAGGAAATCACGTGATATTTCTCAGCTCCGTCAAGGATTGCATGCTGAACATGCTGTCATAGCTGAGAGTAGAAATACAAAAAGAGTCTCAGAGAAAATCACTTTGTTACTTTCGTCCGACATTACTTTCGACTCCGCTCTCCCTATCATTTGAGTCAGTTCATTTATGAATGCATGTGAATGATCACAAAATTCAAGATATGGGGGTTAAAAAATGTATACATTTATATAATTTTATCTAGTTAATCAATATCACACGAAGAGTGCCATTTCAGATTTTCTTTTAAGTTGCTACAAACAATAATTTATACAAACAAAAAATTATGTGAAACATAACGTTCACCTTCGAGATTGAAAATGTTTCTTTTTTTGAGATCCCAGGAGCCCAAATTCAGACCCAGAACAATAAAACCCACAGAAGAGGTGGTAGTTCAAAGGAGGAATCTTTATATTACCAAACTGCAGGGAGAGGAAGAGTAGATATAAGTCATGATCTGCAAGATTAAACACAATCTGATGTGCTCCGACCACCTCAGAGAAAACCAGTGTTGAGCTGCTGCAAGAGCTTTTGAAGCACAGCAGCTGTGGTCAAAGAGTTCTCCTGTGTTCTGATTGGTGGATGATGATGATGATGATGAGTGGATAAAGACTAGAGTAATCAAATAGTGAGAGAGTGATCTGCTCACCTGGTTATGTTCGTGGATGTTTCTATGTGGAAAGCAGTTCGGAATGGAAATATTGATATTTTATTTGTTAACAGCATACTTTTCGTACCTTAATTTCAGTAAATGTTATGAAATTAGAGAACTAAGCCAATAGTAGTGCTGGTGGTGTCATTTGATTTGGTTGGGAACTTCAGATTGTGAATCATTTGAGTCAGTTCGGGAGTTCGGAGCGAGATCGCGAATCATTTGAGTCAGTTTGGGAATCGCAAATCATTTGAATCAGTTCGGGAGTTCGAAGCGGCTTCGCGGATCATTTGAATCAATTGGAGAGTACGTAGCGGGTTCGCAAATCATTTGAGTCAGTTTGGGGATCGCGAATCATTTGAATCAGTTCTGGAGTACGTAGCGGGTTCGCAAATCATTTGAGTCAGTTCGGGAGTTCAAAGCAGGTTCGCGAATCATTTGAATCAGTTCGAGGGTTCGGAGCGGGTTCGCGAATCATTTGAGTCAGTTTGGGAGTTTGGAGCGGGTTCGCGAATAATTTGAGTCAGTTCGGGAGTTCAAAGCGGGTTCGCGAATCATTTGAATCAGTTCGAGAGTTCGGAGCGAGTTTGCGAATCATTTGAGTCAGTTCGAGAGTTCGGAGCGGGTTCGCGAATCATTTGAGTCAGTTCGAGAGTTCGGAGCGAGTTTGCGAATCATTTGAATCAGTTCGAGAGTTCGGAGCGGGTTCGCGAATCATTTGAGTCAGTTCGGGAGTTCAAAGCGGGTTCGCGAATCATTTGAGTCAGTTCGAGAGTTCGGAGCGAGTTTGCGAATCATTTGAGTCAGTTCGAGAGTTCGGAGCGGGTTCGCGAATCATTTGAGTCAGTTCGAGAGTTCGGAGCGAGTTTGCGAATCATTTGAATCAGTTCGAGAGTTCGGAGCGGGTTCGCGAATCATTTGAGTCAGTTCGGGAGTTCAAAGCGGGTTCGCGAATCATTTGAGTCAGTTCGAGAGTTCGGAGCGAGTTTGCGAATCATTTGAATCAGTTCGAGAGTTCAGAGCGAGTTCGCGAATCATTTGAGTCAAATCATAGCTGTATATGAATAGCCATTTTTAACTAATTTAGAAGCTAGTATTAATTACGTTATCCAAGCGTGTTTAGGAGTGATATGCGAACTCGTATTTTTTGTTTTAATGATGTGCCTTTTAAAAGTATAAAAAGCCCTCATTAATTGCGCATTAGAAATACAGTTTTTTCATAATTGCTTTGGCTCAGTTCGTGATGGAAGGTTCATTTCTCAAAGCAATAATTTCTACCACGTTCTTTTTTTGGAATATATATATATATATTTTAATATTTTAATATTTTTTTCCAATAAGTACAAAAAATAAAAA